>NC_069507.1:90343471-90640971 GCF_027579735.1 Bombina bombina | reverse complement strand
TTATGCAGATGTTACACTCAATCTATCCGATATGCAGATGTTACACTCAATCTATACGTTATGCAGATGTTACACTCAGTCTATCCGATATGCAGATGTTACACTCAGTCTATCCGATATGCAGATGTTACACTCAATCTATCCGATATGCAGATGTTACACTCAATCTATCCGATATGCAGATGTTACACTCAGTCTATCCGATATGCAGATGTTACACTCAATCTATCCGATATGCAGATGTTACACTCAATCTATCCGATATGCAGATGTTACACTCAGTCTATCCGATATGCAGATGTTACACTCAGTCTATCCGATATGCAGATGTTACACTCAATCTATCCGATATGCAGATGTTACACTCAATCTATCCGATATGCAGATGTTACACTCAGTCTATCCAATATGCAGATGTTACACTCAATCTATACGTTATGCAGATGTTACACTCAGTCTATCCGATATGCAGATGTTACACTCAGTCTATCCGATATGCAGATGTTACACTCAGTCTATCCGATATGCAGATGTTACACTCAATCTATCCGATATGCAGATGTTACACTCAGTCTATCCGATATGCAGATGTTACCCTCAGTCTATCCGATATGCAGATGTTACACTCAGTCTATCCGATATGCAGATGTTACACTCAATCTATCCGATATGCAGATGTTACACTCAATCTATCCGATATGCAGATGTTACACTCAGTCTATCCGATATGCAGATGTTACACTCAGTCTATCCGATATGCAGATGTTACACTCAATCTATCCGATATGCAGATGTTACACTCAATCTATCTGATATGCAGATGTTACACTCAGTCTATCCGATATGCAGATGTTACACTCAATCTATCCGATATGCAGATGTTACACTCAATCTATACGATATGCAGATGTTACACTCAATCTATCCGATATGCAGATGTTACACTCAATCTATCCGATATGCAGATGTTACACTCAGTCTATCCGATATGCAGATGTTACACTCAATCTATCCGATATGCAGATGTTACACTCAATCTATCCGATATGCAGATGTTACACTCAGTCTATCCGATATGCGGATGTTACACTCAGTCTATCCGATATGCGGATGTTACACTCAATCTATCCGATATGCGGATGTTACACTCAATCTATCCGATATGCGGATGTTACACTCAATCTATCCGATATGCGGATGTTACACTCAATCTATCCGATATGCGGATGTTACACTCAATCTATCCGATATGCGGATGTTACACTCAGTCTATCCCATATGCGGATGTTACACTCAATCTATCCGATATGCGGATGTTACACTCAATCTATCCGATATGCGGATGTTACACTCAATCTATCCGATATGCGGATGTTACACTCAGTCTATCCGATATGCGGATGTTACACTCAGTCTATCCGATATGCAGATGTTACACTCAACCTATCCGATATGCAGATGTTACACTCAATCTATCCGATATGCAGATGTTACACTCAATCTATCCGATATGCAGATGTTACACTCAATCTATCCGATATGCAGATGTTACACTCAATCTATCCGATATGCAGATGTTACACTCAGTCTATCCGATATGCAGATGTTACACTCAGTCTATCCGATATGCAGATGTTACACTCAGTCTATCCGATATGCAGATGTTACACTCAATCTATCCGATATGCAGATGTTACACTCAGTCTATCCGATATGCAGATGTTACACTCAATCTGATATGCAGATGTTACACTCAGTCTATCCGATATGCAGATGTTACACTCAATCTATCCGATATGCAGATGTTACACTCAATCTATCCGATATGCAGATGTTACACTCAATCTATCCGATATGCAGATGTTACACTCAGTCTATCCGATATGCAGATGTTACACTCAATCTATCCGATATGCAGATGTTACACTCAGTCTATCCGATATGCAGATGTTACACTCAGTCTATCCGATATGCAGATGTTACACTCAGTCTATCCGATATGCAGATGTTACACTCAATCTATCCGATATGCAGATGTTACACTCAGTCTATCCGATATGCAGATGTTACACTCAATCTGATATGCAGATGTTACACTCAGTCTATCCGATATGCAGATGTTACACTCAATCTATCCGATATGCAGATGTTACACTCAATATATCTGATATGCAGATGTTACACTCAATCTATCCGATATGCAGATGTTACACTCAATCTATCCGATATGCAGATGTTACACTCAGTCTATCCGATATGCAGATGTTACACTCAGTCTATCCGATATGCAGATGTTACACTCAGTCTATCCGATGTGCAGATGTTACACTCAATCTATCCGATATGCAGATGTTACACTCAATGTATCCGATATGCAGATGTTACACTCAGTCTATCCGATATGCAGATGTTACACTCAGTCTATCCGATATGCAGATGTTACACTCAGTCTATCCGATATGCAGATGTTACACTCAGTCTATCCGATATGCAGATGTTACACTCAATCTATCCGATATGCAGATGTTACACTCAGTCTATCCGATATGCAGATGTTACACTCAATCTATCCGATATGCAGATGTTACACTCAGTCTATCCGATATGCAGATGTTACACTCAGTCTATCTGATATGCAGATGTTAATGTGCGCTAGACTGTCACTCAAGCAATGAAAAATAACGTAGGACTTGTAATATGAGCACAAAAATTGAGGCACTATTGAGTGCGCTCAAGCAATGTTATTTAGACTTTTGCAGCCGGTTAAAATGTGTTTAGTACAAATTTTCCGTAATTAATATATCGGGAAATTCTTTTCCTCAAATATTCATTGGCTGCACTATTCGGTGTACGTTTGGTTTAAAATGAAATAAATATTGAAAATTCGTTAACATTTACATTTGTTTTCATTAAAACTAATGTAAATGCTTAAAAGCTACAAGTGAAATTGTTCACCTATAGATTATGCTTACCTTCAGCACTGGAGAGCCAACCCAGTCTTTTTCTTCACAGAACCCTGGCCGCGCTAAGAGGAGGCTTAGCGCGGCCGACTCCCAGGGACTGCACTAAAGGACCTTCCCCTGTAAGCAACTTTCTAATTTACTCCTATTATCAATTTTTTTTCGTTCTCTTGCTATCTTTATTTGAAAAACAAGGCATCTAAGCCCTTGTTTATTGGTGGGTGAATTTATCCACCAATCAGGAAGAACAACCCAGGTTGTTCACCAAAAATGGGCCGGCATCTAAACTTACATTCTTGCATTTCAAATAAAGATACCAAGACAATAAAGAAAATTTGATAATAGAAGTAAATTAGAAAGTTGCTTAAAATTGCATGCTCTATCTGAATCACGAAAGAAAAAAATTGGTTTCAGTGTCCCTTTAATTTTGTTGCTGCTGTCTGAATTCAATTAACTGCTACATTAAGAAGCTAAAGCTTTTCACTTAAATCTCCAATGTTTAAACTAGTAATATATTTTAGAAAATAAAAAAATACATCTAAATAATATTCTCAGGCTAAAATTCGTTTGGATAAATCACTATGGCCTAGATTTGGAGTTCGGCGGTAAAAGGTCTGTTAACGCTCCGCGGGCTTTTTTCTGGCCGCACCATAAAATTAACTCTGGTATCGAGAGTTCAAACAAATGCTGCGTTAGGCTCCAAAAAAGGAGCGTAGAGCATTTTTACCGCAAATGCAACTCTCGATACCAGAGTTGCTTACGGACGCGGCCGGCCTCAAAAACGTGCTCGTGCACGATTCTCCCATAGGAAACAATGGGGCTGTTTGAGCTGTAAAAAAACCTAACACCTGCAAAAAAGCAGCGTTCAGCTCCTAACGCAGCCCCATTGTTTCCTATGGGGAAACACTTCCTACGTCTGCACCTAACACTCTAACATGTACCCCGAGTCTAAACACCCCTAACCTTACACTTATTAACCCCTAATCTGCCGCCCCCGCTATCGCTGACCCCTGCATATTATTATTAACCCCTAATCTGCCGCTCCGTAAACCGCCGCAACCTACGTTATCCCTATGTACCCCTAATCTGCTGCCCTAACACCGCCGACCCCTATATTATATTTATTAACCCCTAATCTGCCCCCCACAATGTCGCCGACACCTGCCTACACTTATTAACCCCTAATCTGCCGAGCGGACCGCACCGCTACTATAATAAAGTTATTAACCCCTAACCCGCCTCACTAACCCTATCATAAATAGTATTAACCCCTAATCTGCCCTCCCTAACATCGCCGACACCTAACTTCAATTATTAACCCCTAATCTTCCAATCGGAGCTCACCGCTATTCTAATAAATGGATTAACCCCTAAAGCTAAGTCTAACCCTAACACTAACACCCCCCTAAGTTAAATATAATATTTATCTAACGAAATAAATTAACTCTTATTAAATAACTTATTCCTATTTAAAGCTAAATACTTACCTGTAAAATAAACCCTAATATAGCTACAATATAAATTATAATTATATTATAGCTATTTTAGGATTAATATTTATTTTACAGGCAACTTTGTAATTATTTTAACCAGGTACAATAGCTATTAAATAGTTAAGAACCATTTAATAGTTACCTAGTTAAAATAATAACAAATTTACCTGTAAAATAAATCCTAACCTAAGTTATAATTAAACCTAACACTACCCTATCAATAAAATAATTAAATAAACTACCTACAATTACCTACAATTAACCTAACACTACACTATCAATAAATTAATTAAACACAATTCCTACAAATAAATACAATTAAATAAACTAGCTAAAGTACAAAAAATAAAAAAGAACTAAGTTACAGAAAAGCGAAGCGGCAGGATCCTGAAGACCTCCAGCGCGGAACATCCATCCGGACCGACGACTGAACGACGAATGACTGTTCCTTTAAGGGACGTCATCCAAGATGGCGTCCCTCGAATTCCGATTGGCTGATAGGATTCTATCAGCCAATCGGAATTAAGGTAGGAATTTTCTGATTGGCTGATGGAATCAGCCAATCAGAATCAAGTTCAATCCGATTGGCTGATCCAATCAGCCAATCAGATTGAGCTCACATTCTATTGGCTGTTCCGATCAGCCAATAGAATGCGAGCTCAATCTGATTGGCTGATTGGATCGGCCAATCGGATTGAACTAGATTCTGATTGGCTGATTCCATCAGCCAATCAGAAAATTCCTACCTTAATTCCGATTGGCTGATAGAATCCTATCAGCCAATCGGAATTCGAGGGACGCCATCTTGGATGACGTCCCTTAAAGGAACAGTCATTCATCGTTCAGTCGTCGGTCCGGATGGATGTTCCGTGCTGGAGGTCTTCAGGATCCTGCCGCTTCGCTCCGGATGGAAGAAGATTGAAGATGCCGCTTGGAGAAGATGTTTGCCGGTCCGGATGTCCTCTTCTTGCCTGATAGGAGGAAGACTTTGGAGCCTCTTCTGGACCGGATTATGGATCGCCAACCCCCGCTTGCGTTGGATGAAGATCTTGGAGCCAGGACGGATCGGTGATACCTGGATGGTGAAGACAAGGTAGGAAGATCTTCAGGGGATTAGTGTTAGGTTTATTTAAGGGGGGTTTGGGTTAGATTAGGGGTATGTGGGTGGTGGGTTGTAATGTTGGGGGGGGGGTATTGTATGTTTTTTTTTACAGGCAAAAGAGCTGAAATTCTTGGGGCATGCCCCGCAAAGGGCCCTGTTCAGGGCTGGTAAGGTAAAAGAGCTTGTAACTTTTTTAATTTAGAATAGGGTAGGGAATTTTTTATTTTGGGGGGCTTTGTTATTTTATTAGGGGGCTTAGAGTAGGTGTAATTAGTTTAAAATTGTTGTAATATTTTTCTTATGTTTGTAAATATTTTTTTTTATTTTCTGTAACTTAGTTCTTTTTTTATTTTTTGTACTTTAGCTAGTTTATTTAATTGTATTTATTTGTAGGAATTGTGTTTAATTAATTTATTGATAGTGTAGTGTTAGGTTAATTGTAGGTAATTGTAGGTAGTTTATTTAATTATTTTATTGATAGGGTAGTGTTAGGTTTAATTATAACTTAGGTTAGGATTTATTTTACAGGTAAATTTGTTATTATTTTAACTAGGTAACTATTAAATAGTTCTTAACTATTTAATAGCTATTGTACCTGGTTAAAATAATTACAAAGTTGCCTGTAAAATAAATATTAATCCTAAAATAGCTACAATGTAATTATAATTTATATTGTAGCTATATTAGGATTTATTTTACAGGTAAGTATTTAGCTTTAAATAGGAATCATTTATTTAATAAGAGTTAATTTATTTCGTTAGATGTAAATTATATTTAACTTAGGGGGGTGTTAGTGTTAGGGTTAAACTTAGCTTTAGGGGTTAATCCATTTATTAGAATAGCGGTGAGCTCCGGTCGGCAGATTAGGGGTTAATAATTGAAGTTAGGTGTCGGCGATGTTAGGGAGGGCAGATTAGGGGTTAATACTATTTATGATAGGGTTAGTGAGGCGGGTTAGGGGTTAATAACTTTATTATAGTAGCGCTCAGGTCCGCTCGGCAGATTAGGAGTTAATAAGTGTAGGCAGGTGTCGGCGACGTTGTGGGGGGCAGATTAGGGGTTAATAAATATAATATAGGGGTCGGCGGTGTTAGGGGTAGCAGATTAGGGGTACATAGGGATAACGTAGGTGGCGGCGCTTTGCGGTCGGAAGATTAGGGGTTAATTATTTTAAGTAGCTGGCGGCGATGTTGTGGGGGCAGGTTAGGGGTTAATAAATATAATACAGGGGTCGGCGGGGTTAGGGGCAGCAGATTAGGGGTACATAAATATAACGTAGGTGGCGGTCGGCAGATTAGGGGTTAAAAATTTTAATCGAGTGTCGGCGATGTGGGGGGGCCTCGGTTTAGGGGTACATAGGTAGTGTATGGGTGTTAGTGTACTTTAGGGTACAGTAGTTAAGAGCTTTATGAACCGGCGTTAGCCAGAAAGCTCTTAGCTCCTGCTATTTTCAGGCGGCTGGAATTTTGTCGTTAGAGCTCTAACGCTCACTTCAGAAACGACTCTAAATACCAGCGTTAGAAAGATCCCATTGAAAAGATAGGCTACGCAAATGGCGTAGGGGGATCTGCGGTATGGAAAAGTCGCGGCTGAAAAGTAAGCGTTAGACCCTTTAATCACTGACTCCAAATACCAGCGGGCGGCCAAAACCAGCGTTAGGAGCCTCTAACGCTGGTTTTGACGGCTACCGCCGAACTCCAAATCTAGGCCTTAATCTTCACTATATCTATAATTTATTTAAGACTAGGTTACAAGAGAATCTGTAAATTATCGCGCGCCCGCAAACGGGCAAATTAACCAGCCATTACCAGATCTCTGGTTAATTTTATAAATGTGCCTCAAATGCCCCAAAATACAGTGTAGTATATTTTATTCAAAATAAAGATAGCAGCATCTTTATTTTTTAATAAAATAACTGCACTAGGCAGTATTTTGGGGCTAAAGTTGGAGATAGTGGGGTGTTAGAATTTTCAAATATGAATAATCTAAAAATAAGCACCAATTAACTTCAAATTTAAAAATTTGTAGTAATTTGAATAGCAGAACTGCTACACCAGCTAAATTTGATTATCTCTTAGAATTTTAAGGGACATGATACCCAATTGTTGAATGATTTGAAAGTAGTGCAGCAAATCTGTAAAAAGCTGACTAGAAAATATCACTTGAACATCTCTATGTAAAAAAGAAACATATTTTACCTCAAAATTTCCAAATTTTCCACATCCTACTGTAAATGGGACTGTAAGCATCCACTCAAGATGGTTGTCCCAGGACTTGCAAGACACAGTGCATCTCAGTTTCAGAAAGTCTACTATGAAATCTCAAGAGATTTTGGTTATGCCCCATGAGATCACAGTAAAGCTAAGTCTGAACTCAGCACTGATGAAATGATTGACTGTTTCTTTTTTTTTTCTTTTCACCATACAGATAGTTAAAGGGGCATTGAACTAACCTGGTTACTACTCACCATGCTTTTGTACTTGCAGCTATCTTTAAAGCTATTCTCCTATTTTAACCCATTACAGAATCCAGCTGGTAACGCTCTGCCTCTTTAGACTGGGTGCCACCATCTTGTACCTCACGTATTATTGCATTCTGTGATAGAAGCAGTGTGCTTTCACAGATTAGTGATGCTACTGAAGTCAAACAAGGAACCCCGAGGGGAACCTAAGGCGGGGTGCGCTGGGTGAATGTGAAATGTGAATTTATGCACAAACAATATGGCTCCCGTGAAATAGGGTAGAAAGTCAATACCAGTGTAAGACAAAAAGAAGTCGGCGGCAAAGCTCCTCTGGTCTTCGGCGTGAAGATTTCTGAAAATTAAGAGTGAGAAAGAGGGCGCCACATAGCGTGATACTGTTGATACAGATTCAGAAGGCAAGGAATTCAAAAAGGCTTACCGAACAGCTCGGCACCGTTCTGTGACCGGTGCTATCAGGCAGACTAACACTCTCAGTGGTTAGCACACTGGGTGGCCTCGGATGGAATGCAGGCGGGTGGGTCTCAGCGTTGAGAATTAGCACACTGGGTGGCCTCAGATGTAATGGAAACAGGTGGATTTCAGCGTTGCTTAATTAGAGCAAATCCGCGTCTCTGCAACACCTATACTGCAGCCTCCAATGGATTATAAACATAAGATACCTCTCCAAGTAAGGTAAATGATTGTGAGCGACAACTTCCGTGTGATAAAGTTAAAATCTTTAATCAAACCAGGTTTTTGCTACGCGTTTCTAGACCAATGGTCTTTTCCTCAGGCATAAAAACAAGGAATAAATTTACAAATACAATGCAACCTTATATACAGGTGATTAAAAACGGAAGTTGTCATAGTATTAAAAAAGAAACCTATCATGGTCAAAATGACCCTGTGAATCTTATCAGCATTAATTAACAAATCAGCAAATTAATAGCTAGTGTCAGCACATGTTACGATATCTTTACAAAACGTTTCTAAATGGTTTCTAATATTTGTTACTGATTTTTGATATTACATATGAATGTGAAATGTTAATAAAAGGGAGTGTGAAAAAAGAATTTGTTACTGATTTTTGATATTACATATGAATGTGAAATGTTAATAAAAGGGAGTGTGAAAAAGGAATGTAGTTGTTTCACACAATTGTGTGTATATGCTAGTTGATATATATATAAACCATAACATATTGGATTTAAAATTATTTCGTGTATAATATTATGTGAAACTGTTGTGTGGAGCTTATAATGTAATTGAAAGATACTGTGAGAAAAAAAAACTTTATCTAGATGTGAAAAGGAATATAGTGGTTTCTAAAATTGGGTTACCAAAATTAATAGCTTAGTTTTATTTCGAACGTCACAGCTGTGGAAGTGAGTACACTGTAGTTTGGATATATATAGAGATGATCTGCATATAATATTCTTCAATAATGAAAGTGTTATGATTCCAAATAATAATAATAATAAATTGTCAAGGAATAAATTGTTCATTATAATGTACCAACTCGATGTGGAACAAATTTAAAGTTACCCTCCTGTAGTTGTTTTTCTTAGGGTACAAAAATGTGTGCCACATTGCAAGTGAAATATGTGGAACAAATTTGAAGTTGGCCTCATATTTCTAGATAGTTTCTAATGTTTGTTAATGATTTCTGATATTAAATATGAATGTGAGATGTTATAAAAAAGAAGTATGAAAAAAAGAATATAGTTGTTTCACGTAATTGTGTGTATATGCAAGTTGGTATATATAAACCAAAACAGATTGAATTTTTAAAATTATTTGGTGTATAGTCTTATGTGAGGCTGTTGTGTAGAGCTTATAATGTGATTGAAAGATAATGTGATAAAGAAACTTAATCTAGTTATGAAAAGGAATATAGTGGTTTCTAAAGTTGGATTGCAAAAATTGATAACTTTGTTTTATTTCAAACGTTATGGTTGTGGAAATGAGTACACTGTAGTTTGGATATATATGTATGTAGATGATCTGCATATAATATTCTTCAGTAATAAAAGTGTTATGTTTCCAAATAATAATAATAATAGATTGTCAAGGAATAGATTGTTCATTATAATGTACCAAATCGATGTGGAACAAATTCAAAGTTGACATCCTGTAGTTATTTTTCTTAGGGTACGAAATTATGTGCCACATTACAAGTGAAGTATGTGGAACAAATTTAAAGTTGGCCTCCTGTATTTCTCTTAGGGTACAAAATTATGTGCCACGTTGCAAGTGAAGTATGTATCTGCACCACTTACTCTGTTTTACAATATATGTTCCTAATATCAAACAATAAATGTTTTGATAGTATATGTATTTGCCACTTTGTGTGTTGAGAATCAAAAAATAATTGGTAAGTATAAAAATATTGTGGTGTGTTTCTATTAGTCCCGAATTGTGGGAACTGAGTAGTAAACTAATAGGGCTGGTAGTTTTTTTCTGGTATATACTATCTGACTAGATCCTGGTATAAATAGCATTAATAGTTATTGTTCTTGTTGGTTAGGAATGTAAAAATAAAATATGTTTATTATTATTTATATTTATAGATGTTAATTGAAGGCTGCTAGGTCTAAATTCGCATTCAAACCTTCGGGAAATAATGTTTTTAACTTAAAAATCCAGAAAGTTTCTCGTTGTCTGAGTTTGTTAGTTCTATTATAATCTACTGACCTGGGAATGAAATCTATTGGAATAAATTTGAAAATGTGGGGGTTGCCTTGATGTTTTGTTAGACAATGCGTTGGAACACTATGTTTGATTTTTGTTTTCTTACAATTTTTACAGTTGCGAAAATGTTCACCCCATCTAGTTTTGGCTTTCCTGGAGGTACGGCCTATGTATTGCAGGCCGCAAATACACTCTAATAGATAGACAACAAAAGATGTATTGCAATTATAGAATCCCTGAATGGGATAAATTTCACCGGTAGTATAAGATTTAAAGGTTTTAGTGCCATGTTTGATGTATTGACAGGACTTGCAACCGGTTCTTCCGCATCTATAAACCCCCTGTAACCCAAAAATGCCCCTCTTGGATTTTGAGATGAGTTTAGATTGTTGTTGTGTATGTTTGACAATTTTGCTGGGTGCTAAACTACTTCTCAAAGTTGGCGCTCTCCTATAAACTATCTTTGGTCTTTCTTGTACAATGTTCTTCAATATGGGATCTCTTTGGATGACATGCCAATGTTTGTATATAATCTGATTAATTTTTTGAAAATGATTATTGTATTGAGTGATAAACATAGGACTTCCCTGATCTATTGGTGTATTGATTAATTGATTTGTTTTTTTATTTTTGTTGCTACTGTTGGATAATATCTCATTCCTGTCCAATTTTTTGGTTCTGGTAAGAGCATGGTCTAAAATGTCAGCCGGATATTTTCTTTCTATAAATCTATTATATATAGTCTGGCTTTGTTCAAGAAACATGTTGTAATCCGAACAATTTCTTCTGATGCGTCTAAACTGACTGTACGGTACATTGTTAATCCAACTTCTATGATGATTGCTATGATATTCCAGATAGCTGTTGCTATCTACATCTTTGAAAAAAGTTTTAGATATGATAGTCTGGTTGAGTCCCCAACTGAGTGACAGATCTAAATAGTCTATTGATTCAGATTGTATGTTGGCTGTAAAGGTGATTCCCATATTGTTATCATTAAGTCGAGTGATACATGATTCCGCTGATTCTAATGTCCCGTCCCAGATAAATATAAGGTCATCTATATAACGGCCATAGAATACCAGGTTCCCCCCAAGATCCGCATGGTAAATATATACCTCCTCAAATAATCCCATAAAGAGATTGGCGAAACTTGGGGCGAACCTGGTACCCATGGCCGTTCCCTTGATCTGCAAATAAAACTGATCTAAATATAAGAAATAATTGTGTTGCAAAATGAACTTAATACATTCTAAGATATATGCTCCTTGTGTTTTAGGTAAATATGGATCCTGTTCTAAAAAATGTGAAACTGCCTTCAATCCTAACTCGTGTGAGATGTTTGAATATAGTGAACTGACATCACAAGTAATCCATAGTTTCTTTTTATTGGTAAGGGTTAGGTTTTGTAATAACTGTAAAAGATGAGTACTGTCTCTAATGTATGACGGAAGAGTAATAACAAATTTTTGTAAAAACTGATCAATATAGAATGATAAATTATATGTGAGGTTGCCTATCCCAGCTATGATCGGACGTCCGGGAGGGTTATTTTTATCCTTATGTATTTTTGGAAGATGGTAGTAATGAGCGATACTGGGATTGTCTATTTTAAGGAATTCACGTTCTTCTTTATTTAATATACCCTGCAAAGCACCTTTGCCTATTAGTTCATAATATGATGTTTTAAAATAAGGGGTCGGATCTCTGGATAGAATTTGATAGTAGTTAATGTCACCTAGAATTCTCTCTGCTTCTTTGGTGTAGTCTTTATAGTCCTGAATGATAATCCCTCCCCCCTTATCCGCGTCGCGGATGACAATATTTGAATTATTCTGTAATTTACATAAGGCTTTTTTATGTCTCTGAAAGGAATAATTAGTCTTTTTGGCTGTTGTTTTTAATAATTTTTCACAGTCCTCTAAGACCATGTTTTGGTATAGTTCAATGTATTTGTTATTAATATTGCTGGGATTAAAGTTAGATTTGTTTTTAACACTCGTGTGTATATATCCTTCATATAGATTGTCAGTTAAGTCTTCAATATTCGCTATGACACATGGTATAGAATTATCAGAGGGCATATTGTCGGTTAGTATTACCTGAGAATTACTATTATGTAATTGTTCCCTACTTAATTTTTTATTTGCAAAATATTTTTGCAACGATAACTTGCGTGTGAAATTGTTCACATCGACAAATAGATTGAAGATGTTTGGTGTATTGGGTGGACAGAAGGACAAACCTTTTTTCAGTACTCTTTTCTCTTCTATAGATAGTGTGTATGATGATAAATTGAATAGTCCCTGATTTAGTCTGGATAGTTCCGCTTTCTTGGCGGTAAGGCCTCTGCCCCTCCTGCCTCGTTTTCTGTTGTATGGGGTCTTTTTACCGGCCTTGCCTGCAAGTTTCCCATTCTGGTATTGGGGCCTATCCCTAAAAAAGGAGGTGGTGGGTTATGGCTTGTGCTGGGGCTCTCCCCATCTCCTATCATTAAGAGTGGACTGAATCTATTATTATGTTCATATTGTTCCATATGTGTTATTGGAGTCTGTGGATTATCCTGATTGCTCCAAAACTCAGTATTTGATGTATTAGTATTTCGTTGTCTATAATGTTGTAGAATGTCCCTATGGTCAGTACGGTCTAGTCTCCTATTGTAGTCACCCTGAGGTCTGTGGTGACTATTGTAATTCCAGGTATTCCCCTGGTAAGAAGTGGTATGTGCATCTTTGTGTTGATATGTTTGAGCTAGCTGGTAGGACATGTTGTGTGTATCTTGATTGTTGTGATGTCTGAATTTAAGTTCTCTATTAGTATTGGAGATTTGTTCCCTATTTGGCAATTGATGGTGGTTTTGTGATTGATAAAAATGTGATTGATGCATCCCTTTGGAAGAGGGATAATTGTACTGAGCTCTGTTATTAGATGTGGACCAATTTTGTTTATATTGGCCTTCTTTGTGTATTCTTGGTTCTTGATTAGATATGGGAATTCTATTATTGGATGTATTGTAATGGGTCGAATGATCCAAATTAGATCGGTTATGAAAAGATTGTGGTTGTCTGTAATAGTTATTGTTATTCCTATTAGGCTGTACCCCTCTTGTTTCTAAGTGATTGTGGTGTGTAGAACTGTTTCTCGATGTATTATCCTTGCGATTGAAGGTGTATACACAATTGTTGATGTAATCTTCATGATCCCTTTGTAATTTTTTGTTTTTATTCTGAACAATATTTTCTTGAAATCTATCAGTGCGTTCATTTATTTCTTTTAAAATTTTGTTGTAATCAGGGTTTTGTTGGTATACCCTGAGATCTGTTTGTATCTTCTCTATATTAGTACTACTCTGACTGTAAAGTTGGCGTCTATGTTCAATTAAAATTTTATTAAATTAAAGGAGCACTCATTGAGTGCTTCATACCACTTTTGTAAAAGTGCAGGGTCATCTTTAAATGAGCAATGTTTCAGAATCCTTAGTCCTCTAGGGACATATTTCACCTCTGTGTACTTTTCCAAAGCCGTGAGGTCCCACCAATGTCTGTGTTCTTTATTTAATTCCTCTTCTAAAAGATAGAAGAGGTCTCTCATAGGTTTAATTTCATTGCTTTGTGATATATCATCAGAAATGTTGTTATCTTTTGAAAGGTTAAAACTGAGTCTTTTAGAACTGCGTTCCTCTTTGGATTGCATAGTAAGTAGATGTGAGCTGATATGTGTTATCTATACAGCGTTTAGTGCTGAAGATGTGACTGTGAATATAGCAACTGTTGTGTGTTCTAAATCATTAATGTGAATGGAATACTATACTAAAAAAGATCTGAGTGCTAATTGGCTTTGTGAAAGTGTTGGTTATGAGGTGTGTGTTGTGAAAGAATGGTGTTAGGTGTGGTGTATATGTGAATGATTGTGCTAAGATTGTAGTGGACTTATAGGTGCTCTCTATTGATATGCTGTGTGCTCGGTGTCTGTCGTCATCAAATAGTGCAAAAATAGAATAAACAAAATAAGAAAAACAAATAATTACCTAAAGTGTATAGAATATGTATTGTGTGTCGTAGGGTAATGAATTCTGCTATTATAAACGTGTTTGGATAAATCTTATATAGACCGAATTACTTTGGTCTAAGATCAGTGTTGCTAGCCAAATCAAATAGCCCGTGTATATCTGTGTGTAACAATCAAAATAGTTTAAAAAATAAATCTAAATAGTTAATATTTATATAAAACAATACCTCATACTACACCAGTAATGGTATTGAATATTACTGTTTCATAACCAATATATGATAATAATAATAGGCAAAAAAACAACAAATAAGAAATGTACAAAATATTGAACTGAGCAAAAAAAATTATAATACCAGCGTAAAAAGAATAAATAATAATAACACAAAAGACTTTCAATAAAATCTATATATCAATATCATAGAAATCAGTCATGTCTGTGAAAAGCTGCAAATACCCCGATATGCACCAATGTAAACTGAAGTCAAACAAGGAACCCCGAGGGGAACCTAAGGCGGGGTGCGCTGGGTGAATGTGAAATGTGAATTTATGCACAAACAATATGGCTCCCGTGAAATAGGGTAGAAAGTCAATACCAGTGTAAGACAAAAAGAAGTCGGCGGCAAAGCTCCTCTGGTCTTCGGCGTGAAGATTTCTGAAAATTAAGAGTGAGAAAGAGGGCGCCACATAGCGTGATACTGTTGATACAGATTCAGAAGGCAAGGAATTCAAAAAGGCTTACCGAACAGTGAGGCCACCCAGTGTGCTAATTCTCAACGCTGAGACCCACCCGCCTGCATTCCATCCGAGGCCACCCAGTGTGCTAACCACTGAGAGTGTTAGTCTGCCTGATAGCACCGGTCACAGAACGGTGCCTCACTGTTCGGTAAGCCTTTTTGAATTCCTTGCCTTCTGAATCTGTATCAACAGTATCACGCTATGTGGCGCCCTCTTTCTCACTCTTAATTTTCAGAAATCTTCACGCCGAAGACCAGAGGAGCTTTGCCGCCGACTTCTTTTTGTCTTACACTGGTATTGACTTTCTACCCTATTTCACGGGAGCCATATTGTTTGTGCATAAATTCACATTTCACATTCACCCAGCGCACCCCGCCTTAGGTTCCCCTCGGGGTTCCTTGTTTGACTTCAGTTTACATTGGTGCATATCGGGGTATTTGCAGCTTTTCACAGACATGACTGATTTCTATGATATTGATATATAGATTTTATTGAAAGTCTTTTGTGTTATTATTATTTATTCTTTTTACGCTGGTATTATAATTTTTTTTGCTCAGTTCAATATTTTGTACATTTCTTATTTGTTGTTTTTTTGCCTATTATTATTATCATATATTGGTTATGAAACAGTAATATTCAATACCATTACTGGTGTAGTATGAGGTATTGTTTTATATAAATATTAACTATTTAGATTTATTTTTTAAACTATTTTGATTGTTACACACAGATATACACGGGCTATTTGATTTGGCTAGCAACACTGATCTTAGACCAAAGTAATTCGGTCTATATAAGATTTATCCAAACACGTTTATAATAGCAGAATTCATTACCCTACGACACACAATACATATTCTATACACTTTAGGTAATTATTTGTTTTTCTTATTTTGTTTATTCTATTTTTGCACTATTTGATGACGACAGACACCGAGCACACAGCATATCAATAGAGAGCACCTATAAGTCCACTACAATCTTAGCACAATCATTCACATATACACCACACCTAACACCATTCTTTCACAACACACACCTCATAACCAACACTTTCACAAAGCCAATTAGCACTCAGATCTTTTTTAGTATAGTATTCCATTCACATTAATGATTTAGAACACACAACAGTTGCTATATTCACAGTCACATCTTCAGCACTAAACGCTGTATAGATAACACATATCAGCTCACATCTACTTACTATGCAATCCAAAGAGGAACGCAGTTCTAAAAGACTCAGTTTTAACCTTTCAAAAGATAACAACATTTCTGATGTTATATCACAAAGCAATGAAATTAAACCTATGAGAGACCTCTTCTATCTTTTAGAAGAGGAATTAAATAAAGAACACAGACATTGGTGGGACCTCACGGCTTTGGAAAAGTACACAGAGGTGAAATATGTCCCTAGAGGACTAAGGATTCTGAAACATTGCTCATTTAAAGATGACCCTGCACTTTTACAAAAGTGGTATGAAGCACTCAATGAGTGCTCCTTTAATTTAATAAAATTTTAATTGAACATAGACGCCAACTTTACAGTCAGAGTAGTACTAATATAGAGAAGATACAAACAGATCTCAGGGTATACCAACAAAACCCTGATTACAACAAAATTTTAAAAGAAATAAATGAACGCACTGATAGATTTCAAGAAAATATTGTTCAGAATAAAAACAAAAAATTACAAAGGGATCATGAAGATTACATCAACAATTGTGTATACACCTTCAATCGCAAGGATAATACATCGAGAAACAGTTCTACACACCACAATCACTTAGAAACAAGAGGGGTACATCCTAATAGGAATAACAATAACTATTACAGACAACCACAATCTTTTCATAACCGATCTAATTTGGATCATTCGACCCATTACAATACATCCAATAATAGAATTCCCATATCTAATCAAGAACCAAGAATACACAAAGAAGGCCAATATAAACAAAATTGGTCCACATCTAATAACAGAGCTCAGTACAATTATCCCTCTTCCAAAGGGATGCATCAATCACATTTTTATCAATCACAAAACCACCATCAATTGCCAAATAGGGAACAAATCTCCAATACTAATAGAGAACTTAAATTCAGACATCACAACAATCAAGATACACACAACATGTCCTACCAGCTAGCTCAAACATATCAACACAAAGATGCACATACCACTTCTTACCAGGGGAATACCTGGAATTACAATAGTCACCACAGACCTCAGGGTGACTACAATAGGAGACTAGACCGTACTGACCATAGGGACATTCTACAACATTATAGACAACGAAATACTAATACATCAAATACTGAGTTTTGGAGCAATCAGGATAATCCACAGACTCCAATAACACATATGGAACAATATGAACATAATAATAGATTCAGTCCACTCTTAATGATAGGAGATGGGGAGAGCCCCAGCACAAGCCATAACCCACCACCTCCTTTTTTAGGGATAGGCCCCAATACCAGAATGGGAAACTTGCAGGCAAGGCCGGTAAAAAGACCCCATACAACAGAAAACGAGGCAGGAGGGGCAGAGGCCTTACCGCCAAGAAAGCGGAACTATCCAGACTAAATCAGGGACTATTCAATTTATCATCATACACACTATCTATAGAAGAGAAAAGAGTACTGAAAAAAGGTTTGTCCTTCTGTCCACCCAATACACCAAACATCTTCAATCTATTTGTCGATGTGAACAATTTCACACGCAAGTTATCGTTGCAAAAATTAAGTAGGGAACAATTACATAATAGTAATTCTCAGGTAATACTAACCGACAATATGCCCTCTGATAATTCTATACCATGTGTCATAGCGAATATTGAAGACTTAACTGACAATCTATATGAAGGATATATACACACGAGTGTTAAAAACAAATCTAACTTTAATCCCAGCAATATTAATAACAAATACATTGAACTATACCAAAACATGGTCTTAGAGGACTGTGAAAAATTATTAAAAACAACAGCCAAAAAGACTAATTATTCCTTTCAGAGACATAAAAAAGCCTTATGTAAATTACAGAATAATTCAAATATTGTCATCCGCGACGCGGATAAGGGGGGAGGGATTATCATTCAGGACTATAAAGACTACACCAAAGAAGCAGAGAGAATTCTAGGTGACATTAACTACTATCAAATTCTATCCAGAGATCCGACCCCTTATTTTAAAACATCATATTATGAACTAATAGGCAAAGGTGCTTTGCAGGGTATATTAAATAAAGAAGAACGTGAATTCCTTAAAATAGACAATCCCAGTATCGCTCATTACTACCATCTTCCAAAAATACATAAGGATAAAAATAACCCTCCCGGACGTCCGATCATAGCTGGGATAGGCAACCTCACATATAATTTATCATTCTATATTGATCAGTTTTTACAAAAATTTGTTATTACTCTTCCGTCATACATTAGAGACAGTACTCATCTTTTACAGTTATTACAAAACCTAACCCTTACCAATAAAAAGAAACTATGGATTACTTGTGATGTCAGTTCACTATATTCAAACATCTCACACGAGTTAGGATTGAAGGCAGTTTCACATTTTTTAGAACAGGATCCATATTTACCTAAAACACAAGGAGCATATATCTTAGAATGTATTAAGTTCATTTTGCAACACAATTATTTCTTATATTTAGATCAGTTTTATTTGCAGATCAAGGGAACGGCCATGGGTACCAGGTTCGCCCCAAGTTTCGCCAATCTCTTTATGGGATTATTTGAGGAGGTATATATTTACCATGCGGATCTTGGGGGGAACCTGGTATTCTATGGCCGTTATATAGATGACCTTATATTTATCTGGGACGGGACATTAGAATCAGCGGAATCATGTATCACTCGACTTAATGATAACAATATGGGAATCACCTTTACAGCCAACATACAATCTGAATCAATAGACTATTTAGATCTGTCACTCAGTTGGGGACTCAACCAGACTATCATATCTAAAACTTTTTTCAAAGATGTAGATAGCAACAGCTATCTGGAATATCATAGCAATCATCATAGAAGTTGGATTAACAATGTACCGTACAGTCAGTTTAGACGCATCAGAAGAAATTGTTCGGATTACAACATGTTTCTTGAACAAAGCCAGACTATATATAATAGAT
The DNA here is from genome assembly GCF_027579735.1 of Bombina bombina. Taxonomy (NCBI): domain Eukaryota; kingdom Metazoa; phylum Chordata; class Amphibia; order Anura; family Bombinatoridae; genus Bombina; species Bombina bombina. The sequence goes on along the minus strand of NC_069507.1, from coordinate 90,621,365 downwards.
TTATAGAAAGAAAATATCCGGCTGACATTTTAGACCATGCTCTTACCAGAACCAAAAAATTGGACAGGAATGAGATATTATCCAACAGTAGCAACAAAAATAAAAAAACAAATCAATTAATCAATACACCAATAGATCAGGGAAGTCCTATGTTTATCACTCAATACAATAATCATTTTCAAAAAATTAATCAGATTATATACAAACATTGGCATGTCATCCAAAGAGATCCCATATTGAAGAACATTGTACAAGAAAGACCAAAGATAGTTTATAGGAGAGCGCCAACTTTGAGAAGTAGTTTAGCACCCAGCAAAATTGTCAAACATACACAACAACAATCTAAACTCATCTCAAAATCCAAGAGGGGCATTTTTGGGTTACAGGGGGTTTATAGATGCGGAAGAACCGGTTGCAAGTCCTGTCAATACATCAAACATGGCACTAAAACCTTTAAATCTTATACTACCGGTGAAATTTATCCCATTCAGGGATTCTATAATTGCAATACATCTTTTGTTGTCTATCTATTAGAGTGTATTTGCGGCCTGCAATACATAGGCCGTACCTCCAGGAAAGCCAAAACTAGATGGGGTGAACATTTTCGCAACTGTAAAAATTGTAAGAAAACAAAAATCAAACATAGTGTTCCAACGCATTGTCTAACAAAACATCAAGGCAACCCCCACATTTTCAAATTTATTCCAATAGATTTCATTCCCAGGTCAGTAGATTATAATAGAACTAACAAACTCAGACAACGAGAAACTTTCTGGATTTTTAAGTTAAAAACATTATTTCCCGAAGGTTTGAATGCGAATTTAGACCTAGCAGCCTTCAATTAACATCTATAAATATAAATAATAATAAACATATTTTATTTTTACATTCCTAACCAACAAGAACAATAACTATTAATGCTATTTATACCAGGATCTAGTCAGATAGTATATACCAGAAAAAAAACTACCAGCCCTATTAGTTTACTACTCAGTTCCCACAATTCGGGACTAATAGAAACACACCACAATATTTTTATACTTACCAATTATTTTTTGATTCTCAACACACAAAGTGGCAAATACATATAATATCAAAATATTTATTGTTTGATATTAGGAACATATATTGTAAAACAGAGTAAGTGGTGCAGATACATACTTCACTTGCAACGTGGCACATAATTTTGTACCCTAAGAGAAATACAGGAGGCCAACTTTAAATTTGTTCCACATACTTCACTTGTAATGTGGCACATAATTTCGTACCCTAAGAAAAATAACTACAGGATGTCAACTTTGAATTTGTTCCACATCGATTTGGTACATTATAATGAACAATCTATTCCTTGACAATCTATTATTATTATTATTTGGAAACATAACACTTTTATTACTGAAGAATATTATATGCAGATCATCTACATACATATATATCCAAACTACAGTGTACTCATTTCCACAACCATAACGTTTGAAATAAAACAAAGTTATCAATTTTTGCAATCCAACTTTAGAAACCACTATATTCCTTTTCATAACTAGATTAAGTTTCTTTATCACATTATCTTTCAATCACATTATAAGCTCTACACAACAGCCTCACATAAGACTATACACCAAATAATTTTAAAAATTCAATCTGTTTTGGTTTATATATACCAACTTGCATATACACACAATTACGTGAAACAACTATATTCTTTTTTTCATACTTCTTTTTTATAACATCTCACATTCATATTTAATATCAGAAATCATTAACAAACATTAGAAACTATCTAGAAATATGAGGCCAACTTCAAATTTGTTCCACATATTTCACTTCCAATGTGGCACACATTTTTGTACCCTAAGAAAAACAACTACAGGAGGGTAACTTTAAATTTGTTCCACATCGAGTTGGTACATTATAATGAACAATTTATTCCTTGACAATTTATTATTATTATTATTTGGAATCATAACACTTTCATTATTGAAGAATATTATATGCAGATCATCTCTATATATATCCAAACTACAGTGTACTCACTTCCACAGCCGTGACGTTCGAAATAAAACTAAGCTATTAATTTTGGTAACCCAATTTTAGAAACCACTATATTCCTTTTCACATCTAGATAAAGTTTTTTTTTCTCACAGTATCTTTCAATTACATTATAAGCTCCACACAACAGTTTCACATAATATTATACACGAAATAATTTTAAATCCAATATGTTATGGTTTATATATATATCAACTAGCATATACACACAATTGTGTGAAACAACTACATTCCTTTTTCACACTCCCTTTTATTAACATTTCACATTCATATGTAATATCAAAAATCAGTAACAAATTCTTTTTTCACACTCCCTTTTATTAACATTTCACATTCATATGTAATATCAAAAATCAGTAACAAATATTAGAAACCATTTAGAAACGTTTTGTAAAGATATCGTAACATGTGCTGACACTAGCTATTAATTTGCTGATTTGTTAATTAATGCTGATAAGATTCACAGGGTCATTTTGACCATGATAGGTTTCTTTTTTAATACTATGACAACTTCCGTTTTTAATCACCTGTATATAAGGTTGCATTGTATTTGTAAATTTATTCCTTGTTTTTATGCCTGAGGAAAAGACCATTGGTCTAGAAACGCGTAGCAAAAACCTGGTTTGATTAAAGATTTTAACTTTATCACACGGAAGTTGTCGCTCACAATCATTTACCTTACTTGGAGAGGTATCTTATGTTTATAATCCATTGGAGGCTGCAGTATAGGTGTTGCAGAGACGCGGATTTGCTCTAATTAAGCAACGCTGAAATCCACCTGTTTCCATTACATCTGAGGCCACCCAGTGTGCTAATTCTCAACGCTGAGACCCACCCGCCTGCATTCCATCCGAGGCCACCCAGTGTGCTAACCACTGAGAGTGTTAGTCTGCCTGATAGCACCGGTCACAGAACGGTGCCGAGCTGTTCGGTAAGCCTTTTTGAATTCCTTGCCTTCTGAATCTGTATCAACAGTATCACGCTATGTGGCGCCCTCTTTCTCACTCTTAGTGATGCTACTGCCTGTTTACAGCCGTATCTTGTACTTTGGGTTAGTTTACACAACAGAAAACAGAAGCTTTACATATTTTTTCTCTCGCACAGTTTAACATTTACATAAGAAATATAAAAAGAAATAATAAAGAGCATTGTACCCACTGCAAAAATGTACAGCTCTTATTCTTTATTGTGCATTCTAAAACTAAAGAGAATGCTAAGGCTTGTCAAGAAGTCAACAATATCACTGATCTGTCAATGCCCACAACTTAAATTCCAAAATGGCGGCGTCCAGTATGAAGAAGCAGAGTTTCACTAACCAGCACTTGTAAAGGGTTAAAGTAAGAAAATGGCTTTAATGAGAGCTACAGGCACAAGAGGAAAACCAATAGGATGGTGAGTAGTAAATGTAGTACTGTAGTTATACCTAGCAGTCTTTTTTGTTGAGGTAAAATATCTTACTTTTGTACACAAATATGATTGTCCCTTTAATAAATTTGAATCTCTCTCTCTATGGGGCCGAATTATCAAGCTCCATAACTGGTCCGTTGCCTCTAAGGCTGCGGCCTGCAATCCGCCTGATCCTATACACGCCATTTGGCTGTGTATCTGCAGGGGGCGACATTGCTCTCTTTCTCTGCACACAAGCAAAAATAAGATAAAGTACAAACAAAAGATATACTCACTTGGTTTGAGAGCGCAATGTTGTACATATACATTTGTACGTATATTTATATATTTACTCACATAGGGATAGAGAGATGAAATAATCTGTTACAAAAAAAGTCTGTCTATGAAAAAGTAGAATTTACTTAGGATAGAATTAGATGTAAAGGTTACATAGCAAATAAATCTTTCTAAATAAGGATTCTTATGCATATATTGTCAAATACATTTTATTTAGCAATAAGGTGAACATAAACATTCATTATATATCTATTTAAATTGCGCACTACATCAAATCCCAATACAAGAATAAGACAACTTTATTTTGCATTTTGGCATAGTGCCCATTTTGCTTACGTTCAGATGAGCTCTTAAAAGCATTTCCCACTGGCAGGTTTCATCAGATCATTTCTGAATTTTGATGCCTGCTGAGAATTTTAGCTCTAGGCACACACATCGCCATAGAAACTATCCTTTCATGATTACCCTATTTTTTACTCTTCCTAATTTTGTATGCATAGGAATTGCTGCCGTGTGGTCAGTCTTAAACTGTAAACTTTTTGTTCTCATAAGGCTTTAGAGTTATAATACTGAATGATGTGAAAGCAAAGTATTTTTGTATTTGTTATTGTCTATTAATAATTGCAAGGTAAAATCTTGATTTGGCTCATTTTTGGCTCGGACAAGATATAAACAAACAATTCTGAAGGTTTGGACACAGTAAAAGGACATGGAACCCCAAAAAAATTATTTCATGTTTCAGACAGAGCTTATTATTCTAAACATCTTCCTAATTTACTTATTCATTTTCTTGGTATCCTTTGTTGAAGGAGCTGCAGTATACTATTGTGTGCTACCTGAAAACATTGGGTGAGCCAATAATAATAGGCAAATATATGCAGTCACCAATCAGCAGCAAGCTCAGCTCCCAGCAGTGTATTGCTGCTTCTGAATCTACCTAGGTATGCTTTTCAACAAAGGATACCAAGAAAAAGAAGAAAATTATATTACAGAAGTAAATTGGAAAGATTTAAAATCGCATGCCGCATATCATGTTTTTTTCAACTCTAGTAATCCTGAAAATCTGGTCTGTTAGGGAAGCCTGAGGACTGATTTAAAACCTGCTGTACTATATGGATCATGAAAGTTTAATTTTGACTTTACTGTCCCTTTAAGATATTGTCACTTTTGTCTATGATAGTGCTGTGAATTTAGTATCATTAAATACAGTAGAATTACATAATCCCTTAAAGGGACATTAAACTCAATTTTTTTCTTTCATGATTTAGAAAGAGCATGCAGTTTTAAAAAACTTTCTAATTTACTTCTATTATCTAATTTGCTTCATTCTCTTGATATTCTTAGCTGAAAAGCATATCTACATGGACTCAGTAGCTGCTGATTGGTGGCTGCACATAGATGCCTTGTGTGATTGGCTCTCCCATGTGCATTGCTCTTTCTTCAACAAAGGATATCTAAAAAATGAAGCAAATTAGATAATAGAAGTAAATTGGAAAGTTGTTTAAAATTGTATTCTCTATCTGAATCATGAAAGAAAAAAAATTGGGTTTAGTGTCCCTTTAAGGGCTGACTTATTAACTGTCAGGCGGACATGAGCCGCTATAGCGAATCATGTCCGCACGACATCGCTAAATGCAAACAGCATACGCTGTCGGCATTTAACATTGCACAAGCATTTCTAGTGAAACGGAATTACTAGCCTAAAATTAGAAGACACAATCAAACATTATTATTTTAAGTTAGGCAACCGCAAGCAAGAATATGTCAAGAGTCTGATTAGACTATTAGCGGTTAAACTGGTAACTATTAATGTTGAAGATATTAATTAGATAGAACTGGGTTGGACCGTTTTGTAACTAATTTAAATTAATATATTTTTTATTTATTTTTTTGTCAAGTTGCAACCCTCATAGGTTAATATTTTCTTTTATTTAAGAATTTAACTTTAAGTTGGACCTAATAATACTGATGATTGTGGAATTAACAATGATTATGTTTAAACCATGTGTTGTATGTCGGAAAGAAGTGTTTAATTGTAATATGTTAAAAATCACTAATAAAAAGAAGTTTAATAAAAAATTGTATTCTCTATCTGAATCATGAAAGAAAAAATTTGGCTTTAGTGTCCCTTTAAGGGCTGACTTATTAACTGTCAGGCGGACATGAGCCGCTATAGCGAATCATGTCCGCATGACATCGCTAAATGCCAACAGCATACGCTGTCGGCATTTAACATTGTAGTAGAAAAAGGACAAAATCCAGCGAGCCACTTCAAAGAAATGCGGTAAATTTAATAGGATAAAAAGAGACACAAACAAAAAAAAATCACTCAAAAAAAGCTGTGGGGTTAAAAGAACAAGATAGAAATGATGTATGCCATTAGTCCACAGCTTGGCCAGTCGGTCTTACGCGTTTCGGCTGCAAGGTAGCCTTATTCATAGACCATCATTTAACATTGCACAAGCATTTCTAGTGAAATGCTTGTGCAATGCCGCCCCCTTCAGATTCGCGGCCAATCCCCTGCTAGCAGTGGGTGTCAATCATCCCGATCATATCTGATCGTGATGATTGCTGTCCGCCACCTCTTAAGACCGCTGCTTCTTAACTTATATTTCCAGCGAGCCTAAAGGCTTGCGCAGAATAAGCAGTATTGACTACTTCTTAAATCGAGCCCACAAGTCTGAATTTCAAATGAGTAGTAGATTTTTTTCTAATAATTTTCAAAGTTAGTTCCATTTTCCACCGTCCTGCATCATGCAAAAGACATTAGCCAATCACATAAAATGCATACACATATAAACTGTGAATTCTTGCACATGCTCAGTAGGAGGAGCTAGTGCCTCAAAAAAATCTGCAGATAAAAATACAGTGCACATTTTAATAAAGAAAGCGAATTGGAAAGCTGTTTAACATTACATGCGCTATCTAAATTATGAAAGTTTAATTTTGACTTTAGTGTTCCTTTAAAGGAAAATGAAACAGCGCTTCTTTAGTAAAGAACAAATATTTTAAATCAAAGTAGACATAAAACAAACAAAAAATGATGTTAACCCCCCCCAAAAAAAAAATCATGTTTTTTTCACAAAATTAGCACTTCTAAAGGTAACCACTGCCTACAGGAAGGAAATGGAGATGTCATGATGACAACTTAAAGTGACAGAAAAGTCAAGATTCAGAAAGAGCATGTGATTTTAAAGAATTTCCTAATTTACTTCTATTATCTAATTTGCACTGTTATGTTGGTATCCTTTGTTGAAAAGCATACATAGGCAGTCTCAAGTGCAGCAATGCACTAATGGGAGCTAGCTGTTAATTGGTGGCTACATATTGCCATTCGCTCACCAGATGTGTTCAGCTAGCTCCCAGTAAGCACTTGGGCTCCTTCAGCAAAGGAAACCAAGAGAATTAATCAAACTTGATAATAGAAGTAAATTGGAAAGTTGTTTAAAATTATTTGACCTATCATACAAGAAAATCTTGGGTTCTCAGCTCGCTTCCTGTCACATGATGTTTGAAGCAAAAGTCCTCTAGTGAGCATGGACAAGAAATTGACTTCCTGTTGCTTTTGTACGTGTCTGTTAGTGCATGTATCTGCTAGTGCACGTGTATCCTGTGAATCCAGCTTATGTTAAGCACTTACCACATCTTCTGATAGGTAGTTTAAAGAAATGCGTACCAATTTAAATAATAACCATAATGGTAGCAAGAATCCAAATATTATTTTAAAAAATGGACAATCATTTTCAGTATTAGTACATAATGGTTGATGGTTATAAAAACCATATCGTGGTCGCATTTATTTAACTCACTTAAATAAATAACTTCGACTTCTAAAGTCGCAATTAAACTTGTGGCGACAATCAAGGATTAGGAAATGAACTCCATATAGCCAGAGGTCACGGCCAAGATATTAGGAATTAATGAAGTGAAGGGGGAGCCCCAACTGAGCTCTGCCTCATTCCCTGATAGTCCCAGATACCCTAAGGGATCTCTAGCCAGCAGGCCTGTGGGGCAGGGTACCTCCAAGGCACGACCTGGGGACATCAACCCACCCATTAGCTCGACTGTCACCCCTTCAGGCCCTGTACTGAAGCTTATGGACATGACCTCCCGCCGCTAGGAGATTGACCCAGATGCCCTAAGGGATCTCCAGCCAGCAGGCCCGAGAGGCAGGGTACCCCAGGGCACAACCTGGGTACATCACCCCACCCATTAGCTCGACTGTAGGCCCTGTACTTAAGATTATGGCAATGACCTCCCGCCACAAGAGACAACTTTACTTTGTAAAGGCAGCCTCTTTAATATTGGTAACTAATCCCTTTTTGAGGTCCGTCAGGAAGATCCCCAAGCCTTCAGCTGACAGGTGTACCCTGTCATGCCGGTACAATCTCTTTTTATCGGCTAAGATCTGCTCATGGCAAACCACAAAAACCCCTACGGCCATGAAAGCTCTACCCAACTCCCTATTAACTTTTTTCCTCACTCTACATGCAGTTTTGGGCATTGGGGGATAATATTGGACCACCCTAACCTCACCCCAGGGAAGATGGTGCAAATCCATTGTACGTCAGACCTCATGTTATTTATTAGGTCTAACGCCAATGCCATCCCTCATCTGCCATCCCAATATGGAGCAAGATGACGTGGGGTTGGCCCCACCTGCGCTTGGCATCCTTAAGGAGGGTTGGCAAGCCATTCCACAGCAAACCTCTATGACCCAGCCATCTAACGGACGTTGGCAGTCCCAATTGTTGCCCGTCTGGAAGGGATAACGCCCTTAAATCTGCCCAGTGGACGTAGGAGTGCTTTACTATCCATATCCATGAGGGGCCCTTTCAAACACCTAAAATATAACAAAACAGTTAAAATAATAAAAAAAGTCAGATGCACGCCGCCCTCGAAGTGTGTCTTTACCTCCCACCTGTTACGCTTCCCTCTACCAATGGTGGACGGCCATAAAGCTTATACCTCTGCGATTTCCATCTTCCCAGGCCTTTTATCAACTCTGGACTCCAACCCAGGGCTGCAGCACTAGTTACAGCCCCGATCCTGAATGAGTGTGGTGGGATTCTGCACTCGTTCAGATTCGCCACAGCTACTGCCTTGAGCAGGACTGCTGAGAACTGATAGCTTGATAGATTGGACCCGTCCTCGTGCAGCAGAAATTGGTTTGCTGATGCCGGGCAAACCGCCATGAATGCCCTTAAAAGGTCTCCTGGGCATGGACCAAGTCCAGAGGCACCCAAAGTTGTTCAAGCGCCTTGGGCTTCTTGATATATATCAGTACTTTATCCTCAACCCATCTTATGTGTTTCACCTTCATGCCAGTGCTTTCTGCTCACTTTGACGCGGCCACTAGCTCCCCTGGACACCACGACCCGAAAAATGCTAATGAAAAAGCATAACTAAACATATTCCGTTCATACTCTTCAGGGCAGACTGACTGTAAGACTGCTACCAGCTCCCCAGCCTGCTTAAAGTGACAGGTTATCGGCCATTCTGCTGACTGAACTCCGTCCTACCCCATCCTTTTAAAATCTGGCGAACCATAAACCCTTTTTATGATATTTGGATATCCCAGTAAGCTACAGATAAAGGATAAAGCTGCTAACCTGCTGCACACTGCCCTTTTCTTAACCTTTTGGCTTCTAAGGCTGGCCAACCATTGTAACAGCATTATCTGAGAGCCCTTTCCTGCCAAGGCCTTATGAACCTTCAAGAACCTATTCCATTCCCTCCAGTGATTTGTAAATGCCTGCCACGTTGATGGTGCCAATGAAGCCCAAATTAGTGGAAAGAGGGCCGCTCCTGTCCCGTCAACTGCCAAAGAGAAGATGGACAGGGTAACCCCACCTCATTGGCTGATGGTGCCAGTCTCTTAAAAGTATCCCACTGGAATCTAGATAAGGAGTCCGTTAAAGTGTTATTCACCCCCAGAACATGCTCTGTGGCAAATTGTATGTTAAACTATAAGCACCACAACACTAGGTGTCGCAGATAGTGTTCCACGATCAGGGATGAGGCTGATAGCCTGTTTATTGAAAACACCACACTGGCGTTACCTGTCCAGAAAACTATGAATTTATTCCTCAATATTGGACCCCAGTTCTATGGCTACCACTATAGGGAATAATTTGAGCAGTGTCGTGTTCCTCGTGAAATCCGTATCATGCCACAAAGAAGGCCAAGCTTCCGTGCTTCATTTCCCGTTCAGATATGCCCCATATCCTGAAGTGCCTGTGAACAAATACATAATTTGGCTGGACACCGGGGGTTCCCGCTATAGCAAAAACCCATTGAAATCCTCCAAGAAGATCTCCCATATACCTAGATCTTCCTTCATTTCATCAGATACTACAAAGTCCTTTCACCTATGTTTTCCTGATAGCGGTGTCTCGAGTCTCTGATTGAGTACTCTGCCCATAGGGATGATCTTGCATGTGAAATTAAGAAGGCCCAGAACTGATTGCAGCTCTCTAATGCTAGCACAATGTGAAGTTGCCAATTTCTTTACGGCCTCCAGCATGCGGCGAACTTTGTCCTCAGGGAGTCGACAGCACTGTGCTATGGTGTCAATTTCTATCCCCAAGAACGTCAGTCTGGTGCAAGCACCTTCCATTTTGTCCTCCGCCAATGGCACCCTGAATTCGGCCATCCTAGTGTGCATTAACCTCTCTCATTCCGACGAGTCGGCACTACCCACCACCAAGAAGTCATACAAGTAGTGAACTACTGTGTCCCCTTTTGCTGCTATAATCACTGCCCAGTGCAAGAATGTTCTGAAGGCTTCAAAATATGTGCAAGAGATGCAGCACCCCATTGGAAGACCCTAACTATGTAGTAGTTCCCTTCCACCTTGCATCCCATCAACCCAAACGAATCTGGGTGAATAGGTAACAATCAAAAGGCCGACCCGATGTCAAGCTTGGCCATAAACGCTCTCGGACCCACCGATTTGACAAGCTCCAATGCATGGTCGAAAGTCTGGTACCGCACCAAACTAAGTTCTGGGTCTATAGCATCATTCACCAAACAACCCTTTGGGTAGGACAGGTGCTGAATGAGGCAAAATTTCCCATGCTCCTTCTTTGGGACCACCCCTAATGGGGAGACCACCAAAGAAGGGACTGGGGATACTTTGAATGGGCCTACAAACCTCCCCAGGGGCAGATCCTTATTAATTTCTGGGAACTCATAGGCAGATTGGAGATTTCTATGAGTTGCTGAGCCCTTCACCACCCTCTAGACAGGAATCCTGAACACCTCTTGAATTCCCTCCAATAACAATCTGGCAGTCTCTCCAGACCAGAGGCCAGTAGGCCGCCAACCATGGCCTAAGTGCAGCCAGTCTCAGAGGCATTGGCGCCCTTGATCTTAAGCAATCCTCTTTGATTGCCCCTAGCAGTTGTTCCTTGTTTACTTTTTGGGCAGTCGACCCCTGGATGCAATCCCCCACAATGCATACAATTGTGGCGAAAGGAGTATGATGCTCCTTTATCACACTGCCGCTCATTAAATTTCCAGCACTCCCTGCCTCTGTGTCTCAGTGGACCCTGGGGCTTAGGAGTGGCCATCTTTAGCGTCAGGCCCTGTGATGCTGGCTGCTCTAAGCCTAGTTGGGACCATAGATCAAGGTCCTTGACCCCAAAAGTCAATATAGGGTTGCCCTCCATTTTTCTCCTAAACTCACTGTCATATGATCTCCACACTCCGTCCCCGAACTTATTGTAAATATACTCAGCAATGTCAGTATATTTAATAATATCTAAAGCTATTTCTGGTCTCTGTTCTATGTAGCAGGAGGAGAAAACCCTAAAACACCGCCGCCATTCATCATAACAATCTGGCCGTTGCACCTTCTTGGGGCCGTGCCATCCTCACTGCACTGTTTGTCGCGATAAGCTTCCAGTGATAGTTCAAACATGTTAACATAGCGATGGTTCCTAATTCTGCAAACAATTTTAGGCTTTAAGTGCACGTGCAATGGATGCACCTTGCATAGATAAGAATCCCCTTGGACTGCCACCTTTCTGGGGTTAATCTGCGGTTAAGGCACGCTCCCGGATACTCAAGAATTACAGAATGTTTAGCACAGTCTTTATCTCTTTACCATGCCCTATACTTTCAATGGATTGCACTGTTGCACTAAACGTCACTTATATTACAAGTTGTGCGTTATGTGTTTTGCACAAATGCAACACATAACAGCGCTACAAAAATGAATGTGACTGGAGACCTGAAGAAAAGTGTTAGGGTTATAATAAGTGACAAAAACATTTTAAAATAAAGTATCACACTCATATATACATACCTGTATATAGATTATATATTATATATCTCATTATTAAAATAAATGTTTAACTCATTGACGACAAGCAACCTACCCTATACGTCGTTCGTCTTCAAAGTTTTTTTTTTTTTAATAGTGCCAGCGATGAAACCGTGCTTTTTCCAGGGGGCCTGCTGGAGGGAGGGTGTAATAGTGCAGTCTTCCTGCTAGCAGCAAGACCCATGCTATTATGATCGGAAAAAAACGTAATGACCAGCGATGTACAGGGAAAGTCATGGTCATTAAAGGCTTAGAAACAGGCAGTGATTTAGATGTTTAGAGGTTATAAAGTATATTCATATAACAATGTTGGTTGTGCAAAGCTGGAGAATGGATAGTAAAGGTGTTATCTATCTTTTTTAATAATAAAAAAATTCAAGTAGACTGTCCCTTTAAGTTCTACAGTATATATAAATTCAATAGTTTAGTGCACTCTCACAAACCAGGGTGCAATGCCCAAACTATAACATCCACAAAATGATAAAATCCTAACTATTGTCACCCTTCAATAAAATGTGATTGTTCAGTAAATACTGTGGGGCCGATTGATCCAGTGTATCCTGTCCGACAGACATATCTGTACGACAGACATCGCTGAATGCATATGCTGTCAGCATTTAACATTGCACAAGCAGTTCTGGTGAACTGGTTGTGCAGTGACGCCCCCTGTGGATTCGGCTAGCAGGGGGTGTCAATCAACCAGATTGTATACAATCGGGCGGATTGATGTCTGCAGCCTCAGAGGCAGCAGACGAGTTAAGGGAGCAATAACTGCTGCTTGCGGCGAGCCTAAAGGCTCGCGTGGAAACAGCTGCATTGGAGCCGATTTACAGCTTGTTAAATCGGCCCCTGTATGTGAGCATCAAATGTAAATTAAAAATTTTTAAGAGGCTTACCTCACTGTATTACATCTCTACTTATTGCGTATAAAGTCACTTAGAAATCCTCATACTCAACGCCTCTAACTCGGCGTTCTCTCCTGTCTTCTCTAACTTTCAATTGGCCTTTTAAACTGTCTTTGACTTAGCAATTAAGTAATTTAGTGGACCCACCTCACTGTCCTGCCTATATATTTAACACTAGATTGGGCTGTGCATTGCACTGGGGGTGCATTGCCTGGGCAGTATGCATTGTTACAATAGCATATGTTCACATTTCTAAAGTGAACATTTTATAAGTGAGGCACTAAGATAAGAATTATACAAAAATTGAACAAGGGTTGGACAAGGGGCTAGACATAAGGCAAGTACTCTTGTAATATTGTATTTTATGTATCTCATTGTTTCCTTATGCAAATGCTAGTGTAATAATGTGTCTTATATGTTTAATTGCTTCCCATTTTTATAAAAATGCTCAATATCTTTATATTCCTTTTTGCTACCTCTTATCTCTGTAACAAACTACTTTATTAAATTACTCCTTCCCCTCACCACCTGCACTGTTCTATAGCCCATCTCTCTTAAACTCACCTTACTTTTGTACTCATTAACTTTATCTATTCCTAAACATTCTCTCTTCCCCCTGCACCTTGTCTCAAAAACAATTACTGCAAATCTGTATCTCATCTCATGTCACTCTCCCTCTTGCTTATACTAGCTGCTGGTGACATCTCCCCTAATCCTGGTCCCCAACAACTTCTTAGCCGTGCACATCCATGTGTACCATTCCATAGACTCACTAAACAAAACTTTGGTAACCTTACTCACATTCCTCTTGCATCTAAAGCCACTACCCCTTTCACTTGTTCACTCTGGAACTCTCGCTCTGTTTGCAACAAGCTCACTTTTATACATGACCTCTTTTTCTCCTGCTCCCTCAATCTTCTGGCTATAACAGAAACCTCTCCCCTAGACTGCTGCTCTGTCACATGGGGGTCTCCCCTTCAGCCACACTTCTAGGTCTGGTAATAGAAAAGGTGGTGGTGTAGGTATTTTACTTTCCTCTCGTTGCATCTTCCAACAAATACATCCCAATTCTTCCCTCACATTTTCCTCATTTGAAACCCACATGATTTGCTTAATCTCTCCCCTCTCTATACGTGTTGCAGTCATATACAGACCCCCTGGCTCCTCAACTCAATTTCTAGATCACTTGGCTGCCTGACTACCTTATTTCCTTTCCTCAGACACCCCTGCCCTCCTTCTTGGCAATTTCAACATCCCTCTTGACAATCCCACTGACTCCTCTGCAAAACAATTTCTGCAACTCACTTCCTCTTTCGGTTTGTCACAATGGACTAACTCTCCCACTCATAAAGATGGTCACTCCCTTGACCTGAACTTTAGCTATCAATGCAATATTTCAAACTTCACAAACTCTCATTTTCCTCTTTCTAACCACCATCTCCTCACTTGCAACATCTCATCCCTCCCTACAACTCTCCCTCCTTCTACTCCTCACACCAAACTTCACAGAAGCATTATGTCATTAGATCAGCAACAGCTTGCTAATTCCCTCGAACCTCTCCTCTCATCCATCTCCTCCTTCCCTGACCAATCTATCTGCCACTATAATTCCACCCTTTCATCGGTGCTTGACAATCTGGCCCATCTTACCATTGCTTGGAAATCACACACTCATCCTTAGCCCTGGCATACTCCTCTGACACGGTTCCTATGCAGATGTTCCCGTACTGCTGAGCGTCACTGGAGAAAATCTCAGAGTTCAGCTGATTTCCTTCATTACAAGTTCATTTTGAACTCCTACTATTCTGCCCTTAATCTCTATAAGCAACATTACTTCTCTACTCTTATCTCTACTCTTTCTTCAAACCCATATGTCTGTTCTCCACTTTCAATACTCTTCACTGCCCACCCCCACCCCCTTATACAACTTCTCTGTCAGCTCAAGACTTTGCCAGCCACTTCAATAACAAAATCGACTCCATCAGAAACGAAATCGGCTCTCAACATACTTCCATTCTCTCACCCCCTCAAACGCTCGCAATCAACCACAACTCACATAGCCATATATTTAGCTATTTTCCCCTGTTACTGAGGAAGAAGTTTCGGCATTTTTACTGTGCTCTCACCCCACTACCTGTCCTCTTGACCCTATCATCTCACAGCTTCTCCCCTCCCTCTCTTCTACCCTTACCCCTATACTCACACACATTTTCAACCTCTCCCTCAGCACCGGTATATATCCCTCATCTCTGAAACATGCACTCGTTACACCTATCCTCAAAAAAACCTTCTCTTGATCCAACCTCCCCATCCAACTATTGCCCTATTTCCCTACTCCCTCTTGCCTCAAAGCTTCTCGAAAAGCTAGTATATGCACACCTATCCCATTTCCTTACATTAAACTCCCTCCTCGACCCACTGCAATCTGGATTTCGTCCCCATCACTCCACAGAGACAGCAATCGTTAAGGTTACCAATGACCTACTTACAGCAAAATCAAAAGGCCACTTCTCTCTGCTTATCCTCCTTGATCTGTCCGCAGCCTTTGATACTGTTGACCACCCTATTTTGCTCCAAACCCTCCATTCCTTTGGCATTTGTGACACATCCCTCTCTTGGTTTTCTTCCTACCTGTTAAACCATACCTTTAGTGTAGCCTTCTCTGGGGTACTTTCTGTTGGGGTACTGCAAGGCTCTGTCCTCTGTCCCCATCTCTTCTCAATCTACACATCATCATTAGGTTCCCTAATAAAGTCCCACGGGTTCCAATATCATTTGTATGTCGACGACACCCAAATCTTCTTCTCTGCACCAGACCTATCTCCTTCCTTGCTAACCCATGTCAGTAACTGTCTTTCTCACATCTCTTCCTGGATGTCCTCTCACTATCTCAAGCTAAATTTCTCCAAAACTGAGCTCCTTATTTTCCCTCCTTCTTCCAAAATCTCCACCCCCCAATCTCTCTATAACTGTCGACAACTCCATCCTTACCCCTACCCTGCATGCCCAATGTCTTGGGGTCACACTTGACTCAGATCTTTATTTCACTCCTCACATTCAGTGCTTGGCTAAATTCTGCTGCTTACACCTTAAAAACATCTGTAAAATTAGACATGTGTATTTCCTTACAAAAGACACAACTAAGATTTTAATTCACTCTCTCATCCTTTCCCGCCTCAATTACTGCAACTTTGTGCTCTCTGGTCTCCCCAGCTGCCACCTATCTCCTTTACAATCCATAATGAATGCCTCTGCCAGGCTCATCTTCCTTACACGTCGCTCTTCATCTGCTGCACCTCTCTGCCAATCCCTTCACTAACTTCCTCTTGCCTCCAGGATTAAACACAACATTCTCACTCTGACATACAAAGCTCTCAACTGCAGTGCTCCCCCATACTACTCTCTCCTGTAGTATACTGTCCCTCCCGTCCCCTTTGCTTTGCTCATGACCTCTTACTCTCCTCCTCTCTTGTTACCTTCTCACACTCCCGCTTACAGGACTTCTCCAGACTGGCTCCCATCTTGTGGAACTCTGCCTCACTCCCCAAAGACTCTCCCCTAGTTTTGAAAACTTCAAGCGCTCCCTATAGACTCTACTGTTCAGGGATGCATACAACCTACACTAACCTTTCTTAATACCGTTTCCTCTCCTCCATTGCTATCCCCTTGAACCCCCTTAGCATGTAAGCCTAAGAGCCATGCTGTTTGTAGATCACCTTCTTTAGAGCTGGCTACAACAGTGTGACTCTTGGCAGGGCCCTCTACCCATCTGATCCCTATAAATGTTTCCTTGTATTCCGCCTATGTTTATAGCGCTGCAGAATCTGTTGTCTCTACAATATACTGATAATAATTATAATAATATTTTGATGTGTGGGGCGAATGTAGTATTACCGGAACCGGCTTGGAAAACTTTAATAAGTGGAAGTTAATACTATAAATGTTGGTTATATTTGTAGCAAACAAATCTCTATTATACAGATCTAATTCTTATTATTGAATCTTATATTTAAATTGCTAAACATCAAGCGTTTGCAAATAGTACAGCTCACAAGTATTTTATATGTGCAGCATTGCGCATACAGTCATCAGTGGTGGGTATGTAAAGGTTACAAACACCTTATTGGTTGATACAGTAGTAGCCGTAGGGTAGGGCTTACTGGGTGTTCGGACGTGTTAACATATTACAGCAAGAATAATATAGTGAGCGTAATACACTTAATACCTCTAATCACAATAAACATAAAAGTGATTTAACAGGAGCAAATTAGCTCAATCAAACATACATAATTTATGTGGAACTATCCTAATACACACCTCTGCTGTTATTTAATGCGGCACAAAATTATTACATATAAACATGCAACGTAGTAGGTAAACTCAACAAGGGGTGTATATAAATGGCCATCTCATAATATGTTGTTATTATTACATATGTAGAAATAAGTGAGTCTTGTTATGTTACTCAATGTGTATGTATATTATAACCAAAGCACTACCCAAAATCTTCGCAAATAAATTCCTTAATCAATTTAAACCAATATTGCAAGGTGGACTGTTCCTCTGTTTATATTACCATCTTAGCTATTATCACAAGTTAAAATGTTGAAGTTGCATGTGTGGTCTAAATGAAATTGTAATACATAGCTAAATCCCTCTCAATACCTTGTGTCGAATCACTATTATATATACACAGTAAATAAAAACATGTAATCAGGAAATCCAAAATACAAACTATCGCTCCACCCATCAATTAGAATAATTACAATACATTTCAATCTTAAATCTAATGAGCATAATATAATAACCTATTATTACTCTCTAATATGATGTCAATTCATGCTAAATTTAAATATCTAAATACACATCAAGCATACAGCAAAAGGAACATGTGAGAGGCTTCTGTTGTGACACAAATTGTTGGTCATACAACGTATAGCAATAGACTATCACTGATGCACTGGCATCTGCAGTTATCATAAATCAGGGTATGTAAGATTGTCATTCTTTTACTATGGTCCCATCTTATAAGAAACTAATTGATACTAGCATTGAGACCATTCAGTTGTAGAGTCACCAGACTAAAAATCCACTTAGCCTCAAGCTGGAGTGATCTTTTGCCCTTTTCACCTCCTCTATTTATGGGTGGGACATGATCTATCAAAATAAATCTTAGATCCCTGACTGTATGTTGCTTCTCCATTAAATGTCTTGCAACAGGTTTATCAGATTTCTTTGTTTCTAGAGCACTACTGATGGCCTTCTTATGATTTGCCATTCTTTTTCTGATGTAGTCATCTCTCTTGGCTACATAAAAATAACCACAAACACAGCTCAAGATGGTATCTGTGAAATGTCTTATTTGTTTGCGGATGCCTGAATCTAGAACCCTGTATCATGGCATTACAGGTTGTGCAACTCGGGCACCTATAGGAGCACAATTTTCTAGATCCCAACCAGGTTTCTTTATGATAACACTGTTCAGGATCAGTAATCATTAGCATATTTTGCAAACAGTGGCCTCTCCTAAATCCCATTCTAGGGTTATCAAAGTTGTTGAAAGGTAATGTAGGGTGGTCAGATCTAAGTTTGTCCCAATGCTTCCTTAATGATTTAGCCAGGATATTGCTTACTGGACTATAGGTAATAGTTACCGTTATCCTGTGGTCCTCTTTGTGTTCATTGCTGGACGCAATCATCTCTTCTTGTGTCAGGTGTTCTACAGTTCCTTTTGGGTATAACTCTTTCAGTGATTGTCGATGGCAACTGTTGGCTAGTAAAATAGAATTTCTATTGGTCTGCTTATGATACAATGCTGCTTCCAAATGATCACCAATTTTCATGATTCTCAAATCAACCTTCTCAAGGTGATAGCTTTAAACTTGACAGGTGTAGGTAGGTGATTTAACTTATAGATCCAATGTTGTAACTCTATTTAAGAGACAATAGAAAGACATTGTCTATGTAGCGTTCATACACTAAAACATGTTGATGGTCATAGATCTGCATAGTTGTGACCTCAGAATCCTCCATATACAAACTAGCATATGATGAGGCCATGTTGTATATGTGTATATGTATATATTGGCAAATTTTGTGAGCAGCGCTAATTTAAATAAGTAAAAACAAAATAGTCTTACTGCTCTGTTGCCTCCTGGTTATCTGGAGGGAAAGACACAAACAAGTGTAGGCGCATAGAATGGATTCCCAGTGTTATTTCATACGCTCCCAAACAGTCCAACTGCCGCCTCTCTCTGTCCCTGTGTGTTTCTCCCCACACCGGAAGTAGAAAAAGTAGCCAATCGATCTGAGTAGAAGAGAGTAGCGCAAGAGGACACGATTCAAGGCAGTTTTATTAACAGATAACACAGTACAATACAAGTACTACTTACAAACAGTAAGTGCAATCAGACATTTCACAAATTATGTTGTGAACATATGGGGTCTCAGTCTGCCAATCCAGATCACCACAGCTAGCCGATAGTTCTGACAGGGGATGTTCTCCTCCCGAATTCAGCCTCCAGCAGCAGGGCACCTTCTTTGACAGCAGACTTGACCAGTATAGCTCAACGCGTTTCCCCCGGAGTACGCCCGGGCTTTTTCAAGAGCAGAATATTCAATAGGAGTGTGTGTCACTATTTCTAGCAGATGGTAAAATCTTATTGGTCTATATATTAACCAATGCAAGGTTAATTATCCTTACACACCCATATCACAACAAACATCATTTTGGTGAGACATATACGATCTATACAATTGAGCTCACATACAATATAAAAATTAACCGTGTTACAGAATCTTAAAAGTAATGATTTTAAAAGAAACTAATTAGATTCAAATAACATAACAATCATGTTCACATAACAATCATGTTCGTAATATAAAATAATAATAATAATGCAATAACCGGTGAAATACATAGTGAAATTACATCATGGTACATAATAAAATACATCATATTAAAAGCAATTGATAGTAAACATATACAATATGATAATACATATATGCACAAACACTAAAATAATATCTATACACTATAATAATATCTATGCTGAAATCTATACATCTGAATTAAATAAATTCATATTTGTTAGGTATAATAATCTCATCCTAAAAATTCATTAATTGCAATAGTCAAAATACAAAAATTTAATTATATAGAAAAAAGAGCATAAAAGGGGACTCAAAGGATTTACTATATATAATATAATATCCACAAAATATCCATATGGATATCCACGCATATACATACATACATGCATACATGTGCACACACCATTCTAAATTCATCTCTTGTAATATATTACTGCACATATATGCATATATGCATATACACATATACACACGATCACAGAAAGGCCTGAACATCCAAGTCAATATTTAATCCATGTGGATCCAAGGTTTTCAGTTTATATATCCATTCTGTTTCTCTTTGTCTCAATGCTCTCAGTCTATTTTTATTATCAGGGGGTATCCAATCAATAATCTGTATCTCAAGGCCCCTAGGATCACTCCCATGAACTAATGAAAAGTGATTTGGAACACTATGTTTATTAAGACCATTCTTTATATTATATAGATGTTCATTAAACCTGGTTCTTGTCTTTCTTTTAGTGCGCCCTACATAGAGCAGCTCACATTTACACCTCAATAGGTATACAGTATATGTGGTCTCACAGTTACATCTATATCTGATCTCAAAATATTTTGTCCCCTCAGAATTTACAAACTCATTGCCTCTTTTTACATGTGAGCACATATTACATTTCCCTTTATTACATTTATATGTGCCCATAGGTAGAGATAACCAATTGTGAAGTGTACCTCCCTTCTCATTAATCTTCCTTGGCCCAGCCTCTAACTTTTTTAACTTACTGGGTGCCAAATAATTCTTTAAATTCCTATTTTTTCTAAAAGTAATGAGTGGTTTGTCCCCTATCATCTCACCCAAGATGGGGTCAGATTTTAAAATCCCCCAATGTTTCCTCATTACTTTCTTAATCACTCGGGCTCCCTCATTATAAGTTGTAATAAAGCGTACTTCATTGTCACCACACTTATTGGGCTTTGGAGTATTCTTATTTCTAATAAGTTTTACTCTATCCATCTCCCTAGCTCTTTGTTTAGCTGTAGTGAGAAGACCAGTATCATATCCCTTAGATACAAATTTATTATCTAATTCTTTTGCCTCTTGTTCAAAGTCACTAAGCAATGTACAGTTTCTTCTAATTCTAGTGTACTGGCTTACAGGAATATTAGCCTTCCAGTTCCTTAGATGGCCACTCTTAGCATCCACAAAGCTGTTCCTGTCCACATTTTTCCTCTGGTTTTTAACTATCACCTTATTATCTAGGGGATTCTTCATAAGGCAGATATCAAGAAAAATAATCTTCTCCTGAGAGCTGGTACCTGTAAATTCCAGATCAAAGGCATTCCTATTTATATACTCTGTAAACTGAGTTAAAGATACTGATGTGCCTTTCCATAAAATAATAACGTCATCTATGTATCTGTAATACTTAATGATATTACCGCTAAAGGGGTTGTTATTCCATATGCAATCTTTCTCAAAATTATCCATAAAAATGTTGGCATAAGATGGGGCAAAGGTAGTCCCCATTGCCGTCCCTTTGAGCTGTAAATAAAATGAATTTTCAAACTCAAAATAATTATGAGAAAGAATAAACACAATAGAATCCAAAATAAACTGTAAATGTACATCCGGAATATCATGATACATAAAAGCCTGTTTAATGGATAGGACACCTTTCTCATGTGTAATGTTGGTGTATAGTGATGACACATCAAAAGTAGCCCACCAATAATCATCCTCCCATTCTATCCCTTCAAAGATGCTAATAACCTCACTAGTGTCTTTTAGATAGGCTCTTGTTTTCTTTACAAGAGGTTGTAGATAATGGTCAACATAGTTAGATAGATTACAACAAATGGACCCAATCCCCGAGATGATGGGCCTCCCTGGGGGGTTAATTAAGCATTTATGCACTTTTGGCAAGTGGTAAAACGTGGGCACCTTTGGAGTTCTTTGTATAATGTAATTCACCTCATCATTAGTGAGAACCTCTTTATCTTTAGCTGTCATAACCAAACAATTTAACTCTTTCTGAAAATCAATAGTAGGGTCTCTGTCCAATCTCTTATATACAAGAGGATCCCCTAAGAGCCTATGTGCTTCAGCAACATACTCAGCTCTATTCTGGATGACCAGTCCACCCCCCTTATCAGCTGATCTCAGGACTATATCCCTATTGGTTTTTAAAGATTCAAGAGCCTTCCTCTCTTTCCAATTAAGATTATCATTGAATTTATTAATTTTACATTTAGAGAGTTCGGTATTCAATTCTTCACAAACCAATTTATTAAAAACTGGCAGCTGATCACCTTGTGTATTTACCGGGTAGAATAGTGATTTACCTTTAAAATTCGTATGGCGTATTGGCCTTGCTTCTTCATATTCAGATAATCCAGAGATATCTAGACTCTCAATTTCAGTCTCTGGCCCTAGATCTACATCATTAGAATAAGGGGTATGTTCGAGATCCTTTAAAATTCTGAGTGTTTCCAGATCTTTACTTTCTAGATATATCTTATTAGTTTGATCTCGATTTGCTTTATCTTTCAGGAAGTACCTTTTCAAGGTTAACTTACGCACAAACTTTTGTATATCCATATATACTTCGAATTTATTAGGCTTTGACTTAGGTGCAAAATTGAGACCCTTACTTAATAATCTAATATCATCATTACTTAAATCAACATCTGAAAGGTTAATTATTTCCTTCTTAAGTCTTATTAATTCAACCTCTTTCTGTTTGGCTGACTGTATTCTACGTCCCCCTCTTGTCCCTCTTCTATTTCTAACGCCCTTTTGGAAGGTCTTCTCCTGGTTTCCCAGAAGCCTTCTGTTTGTGTTGGATTCCCTAGTCTCACATTCGGACTGACATGATCTCTCTCTAAAAAATCAAAATTATTAGAAGCGGTATAATCAGGTTTTGGCCTAGCCCCTAGTCTGTTCCATACCGACTCCCTGGGTTTATCACAATCACTCCCATTATAATGGTGCAGACCTTCAAATCTATTATATGTATGTGGATAGTTATAATTACTACCCTGTTTATTGTTATTTTTATTTTTAGTATTAGGGGTTCTTCTGTAGTTTCCATTCCCAAAAAATTCTCTATTATCATTAGAATTACCATACTCATCATTGAGACAAAGAGAAACAGAATGGATATATAAACTGAAAACCTTGGATCCACATGGATTAAATATTGACTTGGATGTTCAGGCCTTTCTGTGATCTCTTTGTCATGATGCATCCTGTCCTGATGGTCTATTTTATCTTATTTTATCCTATTTTACTCTGCTATGTCATATTATCCTTGCATTTGACTAATTATGGTTTTTTGTTTTATCTCGTTTCAGGACATCACTTTTGAAATATATGTTTTTATTTGTACGTGTATATGTGTATGCACGTGTGTATATGTGTATATGCATATATGTGCAGTAATATATTGCAAGAGATGAATTTAGAATGGTGTGTGCACATGTATGCATGTATGTATGTATATGCGTGGATATCCATATGGATATTTTGTGGATATTATATTATATATAGTAAATCCTTTGAGTCCCCTTTTATGCTCTTTTTTCTATATAATTAAATTTTTGTATTTTGACTATTGCAATTAATGAATTTTTAGGATGAGATTATTATTCCTAACAAATATGAATTTATTTAATTCAGATGTATAGATTTCAGCATAGATATTATTATAGTGTCTAGATATTATTTTAGTGTTTGTGCATATATGTATTATCATATTGTATATGTTTACTATCAATTGCTTTTAATATGATGTATTTTATTATGTACCATGATGTAATTTCACTATGTATTTCACCGGTTATTGCATTATTATTATTATTTTATATTACGAACATGATTGTTATGTGAACATGATTGTTATGTTATTTGAATCTAATTAGTTTCTTTTAAAATCATTACTTTTAAGATTCTGTAACACGGTTAATTTTTATATTGTATGTGAGCTCAATTGTATAGATCGTATATGTCTCACCAAAATGATGTTTGTTGTGATATGGGTGTGTAAGGATAATTAACCTTGCATTGGTTAATATATAGACCAATAAGATTTTACAATCTGCTAGAAATAGTGACACACACTCCTATTGAATATTCTGCTCTTGAAAAAGCCCGGGCGTACTCCGGGGGAAACGCGTTGAGCTATACTGGTCAAGTCTGCTGTCAAAGAAGGTGCCCTGCTGCTGGAGGCTGAATTCGGGAGGAGAACATCCCCTGTCAAAACTATCGGCTAGCTGTGGTGATCTGGATTGGCGGACTGAGACCCCATATGTTCACAACATAATTTGTGAAATGTCTGATTGCACTTACTGTTTGTAAGTAGTACTTGTATTGTACTGTGTTATCTGTTAATAAAACTGCCTTGAATCGTGTCCTCTTGCGCTACTCTCTTCTACTCATATCGATTGTATATGTATATATACCTATATATATATATATAATAGAAAACTATTCACAAATAGAATATACCACTAACCAGTAGTGGTATAAGCTCTGGAACTAATCAAGCGCAAAGCTAAGGGAGAAAACTCAATATAAATGTAAATATAAAGACGTATAAAAATGTTTTTTAAAAATTAATATACTTGACACCCCAATAAAAGCAGCTAGAAACAATACCCCCAAAAAAAGCGAAATATCTTTTCCTAATATTTCTTAAAACATAATATAGTACAAAAAATTTTATTCCAGTGTTTAATAGTCTGGTACAAACAGATTTGGATAAAATGTGTGGAAATTTCAAAATAAAAGATGGGAATCTAAATAAAAAAGAGAAAGTTTGGCTAGATCTTCTGAAAAATGACTTCGATAGTTATTAGAGAAGCGGATAAAGGGGGGATCGTTATTCAGGATAGATTGATTATCTTGAAGAAGCAAACAGATTGTTGGGAGATATAGAAGTATATGTGCAGCTGGATAGGAATCCAACCTCACGTTTCTTGAGATTATATAGCAGTTTACTGGATGATGCTAAACATCAGGGAACATTAAACGACAATGAATTCAAATTCCTAAATATAACAGATCCAGTAACTGCTGTCTTTTATCACCTCCTAAAAGTGCACAAAAGCACAGAAGCCCCCCAGGTAGACCGATAGTGTCGGGCATAAACTCTCTCACCACTAGATTGTCAGAATTCGTGGACACATATTTGCAACCATTAGTCCCTACTTTAAAATCATATATTAGGGATACCACGGATATTATTAATAAAGTAAGTCCCATAAAGTGGGAAGAAAACTATCAGTGGGTTACATTAGATGTGAGTAGCCTATACACTTGTATTCCCCATAATAAAGGGGCATCAGCTGTTGAGTTTTGGCTTGATCAGAGGACCACCCTATTGAAAAATACCCAAAATTTCCTTCTTTGAGCTATTACGTTTATACAAAAACAATGGGGCTCTACTATATCTAAGTAGTGTGTCCAGAAATAAGGTGCGCCTAATTTATGCTATTTCAAAAAAGTGATAATATGGATAGATCCTAAGTTTTATATCTTACAAAAAATAAACAATATGAACTGTATAATTATAAATACAAATACATAACAATAGTCACCACAGTCATATGGTTAGGAAATATACATCCATAGATGCAAGTGAAAGTCCCAATATAGAGTGATGTCCAATCTGGAAATGATGTCCCAAACGATAGCTGCTCTCTCCAAAGATGTTGAAAAAGAGATGACTGCGTTCTGTATAGAAACAAAAAAAGAAGAGGCGCTCTGGTGCAGATGATCCTTGGCTACAAATGATTCTAAACTAACAGTTCAGAGTAATACTCACAAAGATGTTTGCACATGCAGTGCAATAACAGGTGAGCCGAAGCTTCAGAGCCGCTCGGCTGACTCGCTAGATGGTGAAATCAGCTGTTCACTGGGTAATCACTTCACCAACGATGTGGGGAAAAAAGATACCTATGACATAAAATATAGATACCGCCCTTGGTGCAGATTATCCCAGGCACAGAATACACATACAACAGATGTCGAGAAGTTATACTCACAAACGGAGTTGCACAAGCAGTGCAATATCAGGCGTGCCGAATCTTAAAGAGCCGTTCGGCTGACTCCCTGAGGCCTGTACAGCTGCTCCTGGATCGTTGGAGGAGTGGTGGAAAATAAAGGTGGATATGCCGATAGAGGTTAATCCAAGCAAGGGATCAATAAGGCAAATAGAACAATTCACCAGCAAGGTAGACAAAATAAAAGTATTTATTAAAAATATAAAAATTACTTAGCAACGCGTTTCTCGGCTAACATGCCGTTTCATCAGGCTACATAATTCTAAGAGCTACCTTGCTGACTTAAAAGGACTGACAGGACCAATCAAAACCCTGAAAATTCACACACCTCCCTTGCTCAGGTGTACTATCTGATTACAGGGTGTCGCCCTGAGATACATAGCACTTTTGTTAAAAATGAATACAATTTATACAAACTTCAAAAAAATCTTTCTATATATACAAGGGCAATTTAACATGAATCGATAGCAAGTTTTAATCTCAATAATTGTAACAATAATATTTAGATATTTCAGTCTTACAAACAATATAACAATATAAAAGAAATACGATATAATAATAATAAATTGTATTCATTTTTAACAAAAGTGCTATGTATCTCAGGGCGACACCCTGTAATCAGATAGTACACCTGAGCAAGGGAGGTGTGTGAATTTTCAGGGTTTTGATTGGTCCTGTCAGTCCTTTTAAGTCAGCAAGGTAGCTCTTAGAATTATGTAGCCTGATGAAACGGCATGTTAGCCGAGAAACGCGTTGCTAAGTAATTTTTATATTTTTAATAAATACTTTTATTTTGTCTACCTTGCTGGTGAATTGTTCTATTTGCCTTATTGATCCCTTGCTTGGATTAACCTCTATCGGCATATCCACCTTTATTTTCCACCACTCCTCCAACGATCCAGGAGCAGCTGTACAGGCCTCAGGGAGTCAGCCGAACGGCTCTTTAAGATTCGGCACGCCTGATATTGCACTGCTTGTGCAACTCCGTTTGTGAGTATAACTTCTCGACATCTGTTGTATGTGTATTCTGTGCCTGGGATAATCTGCACCAAGGGCGGTATCTATATTTTATGTCATAGGTATCTTTTTTCCCCACATCGTTGGTGAAGTGATTACCCAGTGAACAGCTGATTTCACCCTCTAGCGAGTCAGCCGAGCGGCTCTGAAGCTTCGGCTCACCTGTTATTGCACTGCATGTGCAAACATCTTTGTGAGTATTACTCTGAACTGTTAGTTTAGAATCATTTGTAGCCAAGGATCATCTGCACCAGAGCGCCTCTTCTTTTTTTGTTTCTATACAGAACGCAGTCATCTATTACGTTTATACTAGAACATAATTTTTTTCTCTTTGAAGATAAATACTACTTACAGATCAGTGGCACGGCTATGGGCACGATATTTGCCCCTAGCTTTGCCAACCTCTATATGGGGTTTTGGGAGGACAATAAGATTTGGAATAATAACCCTTTTATATCAGATATAGTTATGTGGGGCCGCTAAATCGATGATATAGTGATGATTTGGAAAGGGGAAGATGAAGCCCTCCTAAACTTTATTGAATTTGTAAACACTAATGATTTAAATTTAAAATTTACTTATAAATAGTGATGTCGCGAACCTAAAATTTTGTGTTCGCGAACTTCCGCAACTGTTCGCAAACGGGCGAACTGGGTGAACCGCCATAGACTTCAATAGTCAGGCAAATTTTAAAACCCACAGGGACTCTTTCTGGCCACAATAGTGATGCAAAAGTTGTTTCAAGGGTACTAACACCTGGACTGTGACATGCCGGGGGGGATCCATGGCGAAATTACATAGTTGATGCAGAGTCTGGTTTAAATCCATAAAGGGCATAAATCACCTAACATTCCTAAATTGTTTGGAATAATGTGCTTTAAAACATCAGGTATGTACACTACTGTTACACCATATATGAGTTGCACTGGGGTGACACTGTGCCCTGGCAGGCAGGCACTGAAACGCACATGTGTGAAGGAAACTGACTGCTATTATTTAACACAGTCAAAAAAGTGTTGTTTTTTTTAAAATCTACACTACTGTTACACCAGATATGAGTTGCACTGGGGTGACACTGTGCCCTGGCAGGCAGGCACTTAAACGCACACGTGTGAAGGAAACTGACTGCTATTATTTAACACAGTCAAAAAAGTGTTTTTTTTTAAATCTACACTACTGTTACACCACATATGAGTTGCACTGGGGTGACACTGTGCCCTGGAAGGCAGGCACTTAAATGCACACGTGTGAAGGAAACTGACTGCTATTATTTAACACAGTCAAAAAAGTATTATTTTTTTTTAAGTCTACACTATTGTTACACCAGATATGAGTTGCACTGGGGTGACATTGTGCCCTGGCAGACAGGCACTGAAACGCACACGTGTGAAGGAAACTGACTGCTATTATTTAACACAGTCAAAAAAGTGTTGTTTTTTTAAAATCTACACTACTGTTACACCAGATATGAGTGGTGGCACTGGGGGCACAGTATACGCTGTGAGCCTGAAACACACGCTGGCAGGCAGGCAACTGCAATTAGATTACACAGGGAAAAAAAAGCAGCCCTAAAAAGGGCTTTTTGGGGTGCTGTCCTTACAGCAGAGATCAGATGAGTCCTTCAGGACTGTAGTGGACACTGAATACACTAGCCTAGCTATAGATTTCCCTACTAAATCAGCAGCAGCTACACTGTCCTTCCTCTCACTAACAATGCAGCTTCCGAATTAATCTAAAATGGATGCTGTCCAGGAGGTAGGAGGGTCTGAGAGGGAGGGTCTGCTGCTGATTGGCTGGAATGTGCCTGCTGACTGTGAGGTACAGGGTCAAAGTATTACTCAATGATGACGAATAGGGGGCGGATCGAACATCGCATATGTTCGCCTGCCGAGACGAACGCAAACATTCTATGTTCGCCGGGAACTATTCTCCGGCGAACAATTCGCGACATCACTACTTATAAAGCATGCAAAAAAGAAATTGAGTTTTTAGATCTAGTGTTGTCACATGAGGGTGAACAAATTATAACTAGATTGTTCAAAAAGGAAACCGATAGGAATGGGTATTTACATGCTAGTAGTTGCCATCACCCTAATTGGATCAGAAATATTCCTTATGGACAGTTCCAACGTATTCGGAGGAACTGTAGTAAGATGGAGGACTTCGAACTGGAATCCCAAAATTTGAAGAAAAGATTCATCAGCAAAGGGTACAGAAAGAAAAATATTGAGAGAACCTACTTAAAGGCAGAAAACACGCATAGAGATGAACTGCTTAAAGTACAATCATATAAGATAAATAGTAAAAAAAGATAAGGACGTTAAATTCGTTACAACCTATAATGAAGGTGCCAAAATGATACAAGCAGTGATAAAGAAGCATTGGCACATACTAGAAAAAGATGAACTATTAAGAGATATTTCTGTATCAGGTCCCAAGGTAATTTTCAGGAAAAATAAGAATTTCAAGAATATCTTGGCACCAAGTGAATTAAGAGGAAAGAACAAGAAGGAGGGAAATTGGTTAAACTCACAGTCTATAGAATATTTTAAGTGTAATAGGGCCAACTGTATAGCGTGTGAGCATCACTATGACAAAAAAACAACAAAACAAGTAATGTCGACAAGTAACAAATCAGTGTGCGTGATTGAAACCCTATGTAACTGCAAATCAACATTTGCGGTTTATCTTCTGCAGTGTGATTGCGGTTTTCAATACATAAGGCGCACGACCCGCCCCTTTAAGGTTAGATTCCTTGAACACATCATATAAAAGCTGGTCTAACCACACATAATGTTCCGGTGCATTTTACCCACTTTCACAATAAAGATGCAAAAGGGCTAAAAGGATGTATTTTGGAAGTAGTTAAACAAAATAAAAGGGGAGGAAGCGAACCCTGGATCTTCCAAAAAAAAAAAGGGAAACCTTTTGGATCCACAAAATGGGGACCCTAGTACCACTAGGGCTAAACAAGGATGTGGATTTAGTGACTTTTTGCTTTAAAATACACACCTAGACAACAGTAATTAACATTTCTACATCTTAATAGGTGACAATCATGTTGAAAACCTTAGTCCTAATAGCATAGTTAATAGCTAGGGAATATATTTGTATGGGGTTATTGAGTACCAGTGGGTTAGGTCCTGCTGTGGTAAGAACGTGCAACTAGGTGAGAAACATAGGTTAATTTATTCCTTTTTTTTTTTCTATTTTTTTTTTTTTTTTTTGTAATCCTGTACAATTATGATTATATTTATGAGTCTATTTAAACATATATGTATTGATATAGTGATATACAATTGTTTATATTGTAAAAGGTGGTCTGCGGTAGGTCAATTATATTATATTGTATTGTATATGAATATTTATTCACTACTATTATTAATATGGTGTTAATAGTTTTATTATAAGGGAAATCAAGAAGTTTGGTGGATTTTAAGAAGTTGTTTGTGCATATCTTTTTAAACTATGAAGTTATCTTCTCCATTCCTCTAGTTCTCAATATATATATATATAGCAGTGAGTCATTTTACTATTTATTACTTTTAAGAATTCATTCGTAAGCCATGAAATAGCTAGCGAATGACGTTGGTCTTTCAATCGAATCTTAAAAACCAATTAACTCGTTAGACGTGTTAGTGGGCGTGTTGACGTCCTGTTTGAATAGAATTGATCTAGCAGGTAGCTATTGCAGCAAACTTATAGAATCCAATCAGAAGCCAGTAAACATTCAGTGAATGACGTCAGGTCCTTTTCACTCCCATTTTTGAAAACCAATGAGCACGATAGACGTGCTATTGGGCGTGACGGCGTCCGGCTCGTTCAGTTTAAATAATTGCGGGGAGTTGTTTCTATTTTATAATATTCTGGCCTCTGAGGAAGAAGGGAGAATGAATTTTCTATAATACACCTTCGAAATGCGTAAGGCTTTTTAGAATATTACTATCAGATCGACACAACGCAGACCACTTTATCTTATTACGTCTGTAATATTTCCATTGGTATCTATTTATTTTATATATGATTTTAGTTACCTCATATCATTGAGGGTCATAAATGTGAGTGCAAACATTTGCTATGTACAGAGTGCTTATGTTTTAATAAATCTGTGTTCGACAATATTGCACTAGTTGTTGCACTCCTTTCTTTTCTTACATACGGCCTGCATTGTCCGAGCCTGACAGGAAGCTTATGTGAGAGGGGAGACAGCTGACAGATTCCATACACAGAGCTGCATGGAGGATTTACACCTTAACCTTACCTCATAAAGATTGAGGGTAGCTCTTGTGAGTATATACCCTACGGGGATTTCGTGGAGTACTGTTCACCGTTTGGAGGATGCTTGACATTGGAAGAAAATAAACACAAACAACTTACTTCTTTTACCACTACACCCTATTGACACCAATTGGGATTTCATATCCTGGGACTTTCTTTACTTTCTTTCTATACAGGGAGTGCAGAATTAGTAGGCAAATGAGTATTTTGACCACATCATCCTCTTTATGCATGTTGTCTTACTCCAAGCTATATAGGCTCGAAAGCCTACTACCAATTAAGCATATTAGGTGATGTGCATCTCTGTAATGAGAAGGGGTGTGGTCTAATGACATCAACACCCTATATCAGGTGTGCATAATTATTAGGCAACTTCCTTTCCTTTGGCAAAATGGGTCAAAAGAAGGACTTGACAGGCTCAGAAATGTCAAAAATAGTGAGATATCTTGCAGAGGGATGCAGCACTCTTAAAATTGCAAAGCTTCTGAAGCTTGATCATCGATCAATCAAGCGTTTCATTCAAAATAGTCAACAGGGTCGCAAGAAGCGTGTGGAAAAACCAAGGCGCAAAATAACTGCCCATGAACTGAGAAAAGTCAAGCGTGCAGCTGCCAAGATGCCACTTGCCACCAGTTTGGCCATATTTCAGAGCTGCAACATCACTGGAGTGCCCAAAAGCACAAGGTGTGCAATACTCAGAGACATGGCCAAGGTAAGAAAGGCTGAAAGACGACCACCACTGAACAAGACACACAAGCTGAAACGTCAAGACTGGGCCAAGAAATATCTCAAGACTGATTTTTCTAAGGTTTTATGGACTGATGAAATGGGAGTGAGTCTTGATGGGCCAGATGGATGGGCCCGTGGCTGGATTGGTAAAGGGCAGAGAGCTCCAGTCCGACTCAGACGCCAGCAAGGTGGAGGTGGAGTACTGGTTTGGGCTGGTATCATCAAAGATGAGCTTGTGGGGCCTTTTCGGGTTGAGGATGGAGTCAAGCTCAACTCCCAGTCCTACTGCCAGTTTCTGGAAGACACCTTCTTCAAGCAGTGGTACAGGAAGAAGTCTGCATCCTTCAAGAAAAACATGATTTTCATGCAGGACAATGCTCCATCACACGCGTCCAAGTACTCCACAGCGTGGCTGGCAAGAAAGGGTATAAAAGAAGAAAATCTAATGACATGGCCTCCTTGTTCACCTGATCTGAACCCCATTGAGAACCTGTGGTCCATCATCAAATGTGAGATTTACAAGGAGGGAAAACAGTACACCTCTCTGAACAGTGTCTGGGAGGCTGTGGTTGCTGCTGCACGCAATGTTGATGGTGAACAGATCAAAACACTGACAGAATCCATGGATGGCAGGCTTTTGAGTGTCCTTGCAAAGAAAGCTGGCTATATTGGTCACTGATTTGTTTTTGTTTTTGAATGTCAGAAATGTATATTTGTGAATGTTGAGATGTTATATTGGTTTCACTGGTAAAAATAAATAATTGAAATGGGTATATATTTGTTTTTTGTTAAGTTGCCTAATAATTATGCACAGTAATAGTCACCTGCACACACAGATATCCCCCTAAAATAGCTATAACTAAAAACAAACTAAAAACTACTTCCAAAACTATTCAGCTTTGATATTAATGAGTTTTTTGGGTTCATTGAGAACATGGTTGTTGTTCAATAATAAAATTAATCCTCAAAAATACAACTTGCCTAATAATTCTGCACTCCCTGTATGTATCCATATACATTTGATTGAGATTGTTGTTTCAATTTACATTTGCTCAATTGCGACACTTTTTGTGATATTCATATTTATATTTATGTGAGGCACTTTTTGCAGGTTGTAGGTTTTATGGTTTCTATGTTTTTTCACACATATGAAATAACCACTTTTAACGGTGTTAGATATTTTTATAACTTTTATATTTTATACAATGTCTTCCTAATTCTAGCGCTGGTTATTTTTCCCCCATATCCATTTTGTACTATATATATATATATATATATATATATATATATATATATATATATATACAGGTGGCCTTCGTTTTACAACGGTTCAATTTACACCGTTTCGGAATAACAACCTTTTTTTCCAGTCATGTGACTGCTATTGAAAAGCATTGAGAAGCAATGCATTTATTAAAATAGCCAGTAGGTGGAGCTGTCCGCTTGTGTTGCAGCAAAGCCAAGCAAGCTGAAATTAATCAGTTTAACTAGACCTGAGCTATCGAGCAGATTTCAAAGGAACAAGATCTTCCCGTCTATAAATCATTCCAGATTGAAATGCATAGAAAGAATTGTTTGCATAAAAATGCAAGTGAAGTCTGTGTTGTGTGATTATTTTTATTAGGTTTATAATGCTGTTTAGCAAATGTTTTTGTTCATTTAACTTAGTTTAATTATATATTCTGTGCTGTGTGATTATTTTATTAGGTTTATAATGCTGTTTAGCATTTAAGGTCTTCATTTCAAAGCTTTAAAAATAATGTATTAGATGTTACTTATGACAATTTTGAAAGGGCCTGGAACCTATCTCCCTCACTTCCCATTGACTTACATTATAAACTGGGTTTCAATTTACAACCATTCCTTCTGGAACCTAACCCCAGCGTAAACTGAGGGCTACCTGTATATAAACAGTTCAAAGTAGGTGCACTCTCACAGACACAGTTCCAAATGCCAGTGTGCTGAATAGTATTCCATACAAATCTTGCAAAAACAGCATTCTCTGGTCTTACCATAAGGGAATAATTCCTTTATTCAGTGACGTTTCAGGGACTACACCCCTTCATCAGACCAACAGTTACAGTGCAAAAACAAACTTTAAATACAGCATTAATCCCTTCCCTAATCACAAAAGAAATGCCAAAAGGAAGGTAGTCATAGCAACAACCAAACATAACAACATCAGTGCAATTCATGAATAAACTTGGGAATGTTTGTATTAGTTTTATTCACATCACTTTACATACATTGATGTTTGATTGCAATGGAATAGTTACATGTCCACATTTTATGAATTGCACTGATGTTGTTATGCTTGGTTGGTAATCTGTTATACTACTGACTTGTAATATCAATTTGCGTGCTAATTTTAGCGATGTCCAACGATATTGATATTGCATCCTCCTTGTTTTATGGGCCATAATGGTTTTCTGTCCTTTTCAGGAGGTAACAATTTTGAACTTCATAGGTATTCACAGCAGATAAATTTTAACCGTGATCACAGGAAAAACAGACTGACAAAACCTTCTGAAGTTCAGAAATTGTTATCTACCAAAAACAAGCGCAAGACTGTGACCAACATTCATTTTTGCCTTACCCAATATGTCAGTCAATGAGGATTCTAAAGAAAGTATTGCTACAGGGTCTAAAATAGAATTCCATCTTTATTATCTCAATTTGTTTGTTAACTTGTAAACAAAGGATAAAGAAGAATGTGATAATAAATATTTCCTTTCTTTTCACTAAAAATAATTTTTTTGATAAATTAAAGGGGCATGATACCCAAATGCTGAAACACATGGAAATGATGCAGCATAGCTGTAAAAAGCTGACTAAACAATATCACCTGAACTTCTCTATGTAAAAGGAAGATATTTTGGGGCCGATTTATCAATGTCTGGCTGGTGAACTGCTTGTGCAATGCCGCCCCCTGCAATCAACCCGATCATACACGATTGGGCGGATTGATGTCCTTAGCCTCAGAGGAGGCGTACGAGTTAAGGAGCAGTGGTCTTAAGACCGCTGCTTCTTAACTCCTGTTTCCGGCGAGCCTAGAGGCTTGCGCAGAAACAGGGGTATACGGCCCCATTTGGGCCATGATAAATCAGCTCCTTTACCACAAATTTTCTAAGTATTCACACCCCACTGTAAAGAGACTTTAAGCAGCCAGTTAGGATGCTTGTCCCGGGATAAGCTAGGGAGTGTGCATCTGTCAAGTGCAGACACAGTCATGTTATTTTCCTATTCAGTTTAAGTACGTTCTATGAATTCACAGCAAAGGTAAAGCATTACCTCAGCACTGCTGATGCTGATTGACTATTGTTTTTTTCCAACTTGCAGCTGGACAGCAGATGAAGCATAACTGTTTACATAGCACCTACTCTGGTGAGCTGAAGAAAATACATTTTGAGGTAAAATATCTTCCTTTTTTACATAGAGATGCTCAGGTGATATTTACTTGTCAGCTTTTTACAGTTATGCTGCATCACATTCAAGTGATTTAGCATTCGAGTATTATGTCCCTTTAAAGGAAGTTAATTAAACAAATGGCGTCATGCAATGCTAACACTGCAGCACTGTAAATTTTGAATACCTTAGTGAGCCGACAAGATTTTCAATATGCTGTAATTGTCTTGAGAATCACTTGATTGATGTTTGAATGCTTAAGTTTTAAATGTGTTTGAAATATTTTTATTATAATCAAAACACAACACCTATTTGAAAAATGTGTTTTGAGGTTTATTAAAATCTCAAAGTCACTGTTCTTTTTAAATATTTGTATATTATTTTACTGTATTATACTAGCAATGATTTTACAAAGTCTATAAATCATTTGTCACTTTTTATGATAAATATTCATACGTTAGATTTATTATTTTATCACATATTCCTTTTTAACTAATAAGTGCAATATTTGTTAAGTTATCTTATTATTTTGAGTGCAATTGAATTAAATGCTCATTGGGATAGCGTGACCTCAGAGCTCTGATTAAAGGGACAGTCAACACCCAAAATAAACTTACTTTAATCATTTACTTGCCACACAATTATGCCACACATCCTTGCTCCTATTCTGTAGTCCACACTGAATCGCTTTTTTTTTTTTTCAAAAAGCCAACTGCCGTTCAGGGAAAAAAATGGAACCCAAACTCCTCCTACGTCTACGTCATTTTGAAGCTAATTGAAACAGCAAATCGCATGAGTGTTGGCCACGACAACTCATGAACGTTCACGCCCAATTGCGCATGCACAGTTATTCAATAACATCGCTAGCGGCCTCTTTATTCAAGGAACTGTATGAAGGTTCCTATTTCAGTGACGGACCATCAGTTCAACAGGTAAGGGCGATTGGCTAGTATATGCCGGGTACTATATTTCGGTGTGTGCTCTTAGACAGATGCATTCAGCTCAGTACCCATGCCAACATCTACAACATAAGCTCTTTATTTTCAGCGCCAAATTATACAGTCTGTGCCACTTACTATCAGTCATCTGCTGTTTGTGGCACTCTGCATTCCCAGTTTGTTTATATAGTGCTTATAGAGGGACTGGAGGTTGTGCGGGCAACCGGCCAGGTGCGGGATGTTCACCCCTCTCACAGGGCGGGGAGGCGTGCTGTGTCTGAGTCTGTGTCAGGTAATAACTATATACACAAGGAAGTCTTGCCCAGTATTCTCCTAGTTGGATAGATACACCCCTGAGCTATAAATAATTAACACACAGTAGAGCAAGCGTAGTTAAAAAGAGGAGGGTAATAGGAGAGAACAGAAGAAGGCGCCACAATGGTGCAAAATCAGTGGTGTAAAGTTTCCCACGCACAAGACGAATATTACTTACTAGAATCAAAGCACTGGAGAAGTGCCACAGGTGCAGACTGGACTCTTAATAGCTGCCCAGCAAGCTATCCTCACATAATGTTAACCGACACACTGGATCCAGGGCCTCAGTCAGATGATGGTAACAACCAACCGCTCAGTGATTAGTAACTGCCAACCCCTCTGTGAGTTATTCCACTGCCGTTCAGGTTATACAAAACTTCAAGAGGATAGTTCATGTAAAATACGTGATGACAAAGTCGTTTAAAACCAAATATCTCCAGTTTATTTAAAAACAAGTACACAACGCGTTTCCCGGTACACAGACCGTTTCATCAGGTGTATGAACAATAAAATGCCATCACGACTTATAAGACATGTTCGGCATCTCCGGACGATAATTGCGCATGCGTACTAGGGAAATGAGCCAATAGGATCCCCGAACTGAGCCGGCTTGATTGTGATAGGACAGTAATATGGGTGTGTGAGACCCAACCTCCCAAATAGCCAATTACATAGATTTTATGCTGCACTGATTGATTCTCAGAACACTACTCAATCTTGCGAACAATAATGACAAAATGATAGCGTTCTTTACCAACTAGCCAAATACATAACGTTCAGTCTAGACAGTTGATCCTAGCGCTACTAATAATGTATGCCTTATTGATATATTAAAGAAAGGGGGCAAACTATAATATAAAACATATATATATATATATATATATATTAGAACCAATGTATTGTAATTAAACCTGAACATTGTTAATAAATAACATACGCTCAGTGTATCAAACTACCTATACGTCATCCTATAATTAATCGGATTGGTCTAAACTGATACACCACCAAATGTTCATATATATATATATATATATATATATATATATATATATATATATATATATATATATATATAGGGTGATATTAAATAAAAGAAAAATATGTCGGATAATATCGATAAAAACTATATAGATAATATAACTCATGATCTACAAAAATGCGTAATGGAAATAAACCCCATATGTCAAAATAAATTTGTGAGGGGATGTATTTAAAACCACATACTAACTGTAAAACAATAGTCAGACAGCATCACTATTGATCCTGACATCTATAGTAACGTAATAATTATGATTAATATTGATTATATATACACATAACTCCAGTGTCAGCTGTATAAATGTATGCCCCAAAACATATATACTTATATCATATGATCCTTGGAGAAAGACTAAAACCGGCTAAGAGGTACACTATTGTTTCATGTCCCTTTACAAATAAAAGGCCAATCTTAGTCCTAATATAATATTAAATACCAACTATATAATTAATTAGCCCATATTAGAATAAGTATGTGATATGTATTATTACAAGAATTCCTAACCCTAAATGAAAAATAAAGGGTATAAGATTATGACCAAAAAGCTAAGAGCAATCAAATATCTCAAAGCACAACTGCCATGACCATATATCTCAATTGAAAGCTGCCATATCAATATTTTCATTAAGACCATGTGGTTTAAGGGTTTTTAACTTCCATATCCAGTATGTGTCTCTTTGCCGTAGTTGTATAAACCTATTCCTACCCCATTTGGGTGCTATAAATTCAATAGGAAAAATTTTAAAGGTATCTACTTAATGGAATTTTTCTTTATGTCGAGGTACACTATGATTGACAAGCGATTTCTTTACATTTCTCATATGTTGCCCCCATCTCTTTTTTAGGGGTCTAGAGGTTCTTCCAATATATTGAACCCCACATTTACACTGTAATAAATATATAACAAATGCAGAATCACATGTAAAGTGAGATGTGATGTTAAATATTTCCTTAGTAGAATGTGTCATGAATTCGGTTTTATTACCTATAGTATACATACAAAGGCTACAATTTGCTTTTTTGCATTTAAAAAAAAACATTTTTTGACCTTAAAAAGGTACTTGTAACATGTTTATTGCTAGCTTTAATATTAGGTTTTTTCATAACAACCTTACTAGGTGCTAGCTTGTTTTTAATGGTTTGAGCCCTCCTAAAAGTACATATGGGAGTATCATCAAGCACTTCTTTCAATATCGGATTTCCCTTCAGAAAAAACAATATTTATGTAGAATGTTTTTAATTAAATTATGGTTATTATTGTATCTAGTTATAAAGCGAGGATTGTTATTAGTTTTAGACTTAAATTCCATTTTGTCTAGAGTCACAGGCCCCTAGTTATTAAGCCATCAACCTCAAATACGCTGGAATTCCGCAGCGTATTTGTGGCGAGGCTGATTCGCCTTAGTTATCAAGCTCTGCTGCCCGGCGAAAGTAGAATTTAGTTACGTAAGCTTCGATCCGCCGGACTCAGTCCGACACAGATCGATTCTTACATCACTCCAGATGTTCCAAACACAAGTTCGGCACAATCTGACTACTTTTGCTAGTAATCAAAAAACTAGCAGGTACGCTCGGCACTTTTCCGGCCCAGCGTACCTGGTTTTCAATCCGCTGCCCTGGAGGCGGCGGATCCCATAGGAATCAATGGGAGTCTGACCATAGCGAAAGCTCATGTTCGCTGCTGCCCGACATCCTATTGATTCCTATGGGAAATGTGTATACCTAACACCCTAACATGTACCCCGAGTCTAAACACCCCTAATCTGCCCCCCTACACTGCTGCAACTAAATACATTTATTACCCCCTAAACCGCCGCTCTCGGACCACGCCGCAACCTACATTATACATATTAACCCCTAATCTGCCGCCCCCTATACTGCCGCAACTAAATAAAGTTATTCCCCCTAAACCGTCGCTCCCGGACCACGCCGCAACTATAATAAATATGTTAACCCCTAAACCGCCGCTCCCAGACCCCGCCGCCACCTACATAATACCTATTAACTCCTATCCTGCCCCCCTACACCGCCGCCACCTATAATAAATTTATTAACCCCTATCCTGCCGATCCCGGACCCCACCGCAACTAAATAAAGTGTTTAACCCCTAAAACGCCGCTCCCGGACCCTGCCGCCACCTATATTAAACTTATTAACACTTAATCTGCCCACCCTACACCGTCACCACCTATAATAAATTTATTAACCCCTATCCTGCCCCCCTATACCGCCGCAACCTATAATAAATTTATTAACCCCTATCCTGCCCCCCCTCACCGCCGCCACTATAATAAAATTATTAACCCATAAACCTAAGTCTAACCCTAACACCCACCTAACTTAAATATTAATTAAATACATCTAAATATTATAACTCTTATTAACTAAATTAATCCTATTTAAAACTAAATACTTACCTTTAAAATAAACCCTAATATAGCTACAATATAACTCATAATTATATTGTATCTATCTTAGGATTTATTTTTATTTTACAGGCAAATTTCAATTTATTTTAACTAGGTACAATAGCTATTAAATAGTTAATAACTATTTAATAGCTACCTAGCAAAAATAAAGAGAAATTTACCTGTAAAATAAATCCTAACCTAAGTTACAATTACACCTAACACTACACTATCATTAAATAAATTATTCCTATTTAAAACTAAATACTTACCTGTAAAATAAACCCTAAGATAGCTACAATGTAATTAATAATTACATTGTAGCTATTTTAGGATTTATATTTATTTTACAGGTAACATTTGGCTAGATTTAGAGTTTGGCGTTAGCCGT
Organism: Bombina bombina; assembly: GCF_027579735.1. NCBI lineage: Eukaryota > Metazoa > Chordata > Amphibia > Anura > Bombinatoridae > Bombina > Bombina bombina. Next base: position 90,580,724 of record NC_069507.1, on the reverse strand, counting down.
CAAAACCAGCGTTAGAGGCTCCTAACGCTGGTTTTGGGCTACCGCTGGTATTTAGAGTCAGTCAGGAAAGGGTCTAATGCTCACTTTGCAGCCGCAAATTTTCCATACCGCAGATCCCCCTACGCCATTTGCATATACTATCTTTTCAATGGGATCTTTCTAACGCCGGTATTTAGAGTCGTGGCTGAAGTGAGCGTTAGAAATCTAACGACAAAACTCCAGCCGCAGAAAAAAGTCAGTAGTTAAGAGCTTTTTGGGCTAACGCCGGTTTATAAAGCTCTTAACTACTGTGCTCTAACGTACACTAACACCCATAAACTACCTATGCACCCCTAAACCGAGGCCCCCCACATCGCCGCCACTCTATTAAACATTTTTAACCCCTAATCTGCCGCTCCGTACACCGCTGCAACCTACGTTATCCCTATGAACCTCTAATCTGCTGCCCCTAACACCGCCGACCCCTATATTATATTTATTAACCCCTAATCTGCCGCCCCCAACGTTGCCTCCACCTACCTACAATTATTATCCCCTAATCTGCCGACCGGACCTCACCGCTACTATAATAAATGTATTAACCCCTAATCCGCCTCACTCCCGCCTCAATAACCCTATAATAAATAGTATTAACCCCTAATCTGCCCTCCCTAACATCGCCGACACCTAACTTCAAGTATTAACCCCTAATCTGCCGACCGGACCTCACCGCTACTCTAATACATTTATTAACCCCTAAAGCTAAGTCTAACCTTAACCCTAACACCCCCTAAGTTAAATATAATTTAAATCTAACAAAATAAATTAACTCTTATTAAATAAATTATTCCTATTTAAAGCTAAATACTTACCTGTAAAATGAACCCTAATATATCTACAATATAAATTATAATTATATTGTAGCTATTTTAGGATTAATATTTATTTTACAGGCAAATTTTGTATTTATTTTAACCAGGTACAATAGCTATTAAATAGTTAATAACTATTTAATAGTTACCTAGTTAAAATAATTACAAAATTACCTGTAAAATAAATCCTAACCTAAGTTACAATTAAACCTAACACTACACTATCAATAAATAAATTAAATAAAATACCTACAAGTATCTACAATTAAACCTAACACTACACTATCAATAAATTAATTAAATACTATACCTACAAATAAATACAATTAAATAAACTAACTAAAGTACAAAAAATAAAAAAGAACTAAGTTACAAAAAATAAAAAAATATTTACAAACATTAGAAAAATATTACAACAATTTTAAACTAATTACACCTACTCTAAGCCCCCTAATAAAATAACAAAGACCCCCAAAATAAAAAAAAGCCCTACCCTATTCTAAAATTAAAATAGAAAATCTCTTTTACCTTACCAGCCCTGAAAAGGGCCTTTTGCGGGGCATGCCCCAAAGAATTCAGCTCTTTTGCCTGTAAAAAAAAACATACAATACCCCCTCAACATTACAACCCACCACCCACATACCCCTAATCTAACCCAAACCCCCCTTAAATAAACCTAACACTAAGCCCCTGAAGATCTCCCTACCTTGTCTTCACCACACCGGGTTCACCGATCGGTCCTGAGGAGCCTCCGAAGTCTTCATCCAAGCCCAAGCGGGGGGCTGAAGAGGTCCATGATCCGACTGCAGTCTTCATCCAAGCGGGAGCTGAAGAGGTCCATGATCCGGCTGAAGTCTTCTATCAAGCGGCATCTTCAATCTTCTTTCTTCCGGATCCATGTTCATCCCGCCGACGCGGAACATCCATCTTCACCGACGACTTCCCGATGAATGACGGTTCCTTTAAGGGACGTCATCCAAGATGAATTCCGATTGACTGATAGGATTCTATCAGCCAATCGGAATTAAGGTAGGAAAATTCTGATTGGCTGATGGAATCAGCCAATCAGATTCAAGTTCAATCCGATTGGCTGATCCAATCAGCCAATCAGATTGAGCTCGCATTCTATTGGCTGTTCCGATCAGCCAATAGAATGCGAGCTCAATCTGATTGGCTGATCATGGACCTCTTCAGCTCCCGCTTGGATGAAGACTTCAGTTGGATCATGGACCTCTTCAGCCCCCCGCTTGGGCTTGGATGAAGTCTTCGGAGGCTCCTCAGGACCGATCGGTGAACCCGGTGTGGTGAAGACAAGGTAGGGAGATCTTCAGGGGCTTAGTGTTAGGTTTATTTAAGGGGGGTTTGGGTTAGATTAGGGGTATGTGGGTGGTGGGTTGTAATGTTGGCGGGGGTATTGTATGTTTTTTTTTACAGGCAAAAGAGCTGAATTCTTTGGGGCATGCCCCGCAAAAGGCCCTTTTCAGGGCTGGTAAGGTAAAAGAGCTTTTCTATTTTAATTTTAGAATAGGGTAGGGCATTTTTTTATTTTGGGGGTCTTTGTTATTTTATTAGGGGGCTTAGAGTAGGTGTAATTAGTTTAAAATTGTTGTAATATTTTTCTGATGTTTGTAAATATTTTTTTATTTTTTGTAACTTAGTTCTTTTTTATTTTTTGTACTTTAGTTAGTTTATTTAATTGTATTTATTTGTAGGTATAGTATTTAATTAATTTATTGATAGTGTAGTGTTAGGTTTAATTGTAGATACTTGTAGGTATTTTATTTAATTTATTTATTGATAGTGTAGTGTTAGGTTTAATTGTAACTTAGGTTAGGATTTATTTTACAGGTAATTTTGTATTTATTTTAGCTAGGTAGTTATTAAATAGTTATTAACTATTTAATAGCTATTGTACCTGGTTAAAATAAACACAAAGTTGCCTGTAAAATAAATATTAATCCTAAAATAGCTACAATATAATTATAATTTATATTGTAGATATATTAGGGTTTATTTTACAGGTAAGTATTTAGCTTTAAATAGGATTAATTTATTTAATAAGAGTTAATTTATTTTGTTAGATTTAAATTATATTTAACTTAGGGGGGTGTTAGTGTTAGGGTTAGACTTAGCTTTAGGGGTTAATACATTTATTAGAGTAGCGGTGAGGTCCGGTCGGCATATTAGGGGTTAATAATTGTAGGTAGCTGGCGGCGACGTTGTGGGGGGCAGATTAGGGGTTAATAAATATAATATAGGGGTCGGTGGTGTTAGGGGCAGCAGATTAGGGGTACATAGGTATAATGTAGGTTGCGGCGGTGTACGGAGCGGCAGATTAGGGGTTAAAAAAAATATGCAGGTGTCAGCGATAGTGGGGGTGGCAGATTAGGGGTTAATAAGTGTAAGGTTAGGGGTGTTTAGACTCGGGGTTCATGTTAGGGTGTTAGGTGCAGACATAGGAAGTGTTTCCCCATAGGAAACAATGGGGCTGCGTTAGGAGCTGAACGCTGCTTTTTTGCAGGTGTTTGGTTTTTTTTCAGCTCAAAATGCCCCATTGTTTTCTATGGGGGAATCGTGCACAAGCACGTTTTTTAAGCTGGCCGCGTCCATAAGCACCGCTGGTATTGAGAGTTGCAGTGGCGGTAAATTATGCTCTACGCTCCTTTTTTTGGAGCCTAACGCAGCCATTCTGTGAACTCTAAATACCAGCGGTATTTAAAAGGTGCGGGAGAAAAAAAACATGCGTTACCGACGCAGGTTGTTACCGACAAAACTCTAAATCTAGGCGTTTGTATTTCTTTTAGCTAGTTAGAATAGTTATTAAATAGTTATTAACTATTTAATATCTACCTAGCTAAAAGAAATACAAAATTACCTGTAAAATAAATCCTAACCTAAGTTACAATTAAACCTTACACTACACTACCATTAAATAAATTAAATTAATTAACTACAAATACCTACAATTAAATACAATTAAATAAACTAACTAAAGTACAAAAAATAAAAAAAACTGTTACAAAAAATAAAAAAAAATAAGTTACAAACATTTAAAAAATATTACAACAATTTTAAGCTACTTACACCCCCCAAAATAAAAAAATGCCCTACCCTATTCTACATTAAAAAGTTAACAGCTCTATTACCTTACCAGCCCTTAAAAGGGCCTTTTGCGGGGCATGCCCCAAAGAAATCAGCTCTTTTGCCTGTAAAAAAAATTTACAACCCCCCCAACATTAAAACCCACCACCCACACACCCCTACTCTAACCCAAACCCCCCTTAAATAAACCTAACACTACCCCCCTGAAGATCATCCTACCTTTAGCCGTCTTCAGCCAGCCGACCACCGATGGAACAGAAGAGGACATCCGCAGCGGCCAAAGTCATCATCCAAGGGGCGCTGAAAAAGTCTTCCATCCGATTGAAGTCATCATCCAAGGGGCGCTGAAGAGGTCTTCCATCCGATTGAAGTCTTCATCCAGGCGGCGTCTTCAATCTTCATCCATTCGGAGCGGAGCAGAGCCATCTTCAGACGAGCCGACACGGAGCCATCTTCTTCCACCGACGACTTCCCGACGAATGACGGTTCCTTTAAGTGACGTCATCCAAGATGACGTCCCTCGAATTCCGATTGGCTGATAGGATTCTATCAGCCAATCGGAATTAAGGTAGGAAAAATCTGATTGGCTGATTGAATCAGCCAATCAGATTGAGCTTGCATTCTAATTTATTTAATGATAGTGTAGTGTTAGGTTTAATTGTAACTTAGGTTAGGATTTATTTTACAGGTAATTTTGTATTTCTTTTAGCTAGGTAGATATTAAATAGTTAATTACTATTTAATAACTATTCTAACTAGCTAAAAGAAATACAAAGTTACCTGTAAAATAAATATAAATCCTAAAATAGCTACAATGTCATTATTAATTACATTGTAGTTATCTTAGGGTTTATTTTACAGGTAAGTATTTAGTTTTAAATAGGAATCATTTATTTAATGATAGTGTAGTGTTAGGTGTAATTGTAACTTAGGTTAGTTTTTATTTTACAGGTAAATTTCTCTTTATTTTAGCTAGGTAGCTATTAAATAGTTATTAACTATTTAATAGCTATTGTACCTAGTTAAAATAAATTGAAATTTGCCTGTAAAATAAAAATAAATCCTAAGATAGATACAATATAATTATTATTTATATTGTAGCTATATTAGAGTTTATTTTAAAGGTAAGTATTTCGTTTTAAATAGGATTAATTTAGTTAATAAGAGTTATAATATTTAGATGTATTTAATTAATATTTAAGTTAGGTGGGTGTTAGGGTTAGGGTTAGACTTAGGTTTAGGGGTTAATAATTTTATTATAATGGCGGCGTTGTAGGGGGGGCAGGATAGGGGTTAATAAATTTATTATAGGTGGTGACGGTGTATGGGGGCAGATTAGGGGTTAATAAGTTTAATATAGGTGGCGGCGGGGTCCGGGAGCAGCGGTTTAGGGGTTAAACAATTTATTTAGTTGCGGCGGGGTTCGGGATCGGCAGGATAGGGGTTAATAAATTTATTATAGGTGGCGGCGGTATAGGGGGGGCAGGATAGTGGTTACTAGGTATAATGTAGGTGGCAGTGGGCTCCGGGAGCGGTGGTTTAGGGGTTAAACAATTTATTTAGTTGCGGCGGGGTTCGGGATCGGCAGGATAGGGGTTAATAAATTTATTATAGGTGGCGGCGGTATAGGGGGGGCAGGATAGTGGTTACTAGGTATAATGTAGGTGGCAGTGGGCTCCGGGAGCGGCGGTTTAGGGTTTAATACATTTATTATAGTTGCGGCGGGGTCTAGGAGCGGCGGTTTAGGGGTTAATAACTTTAGTTGCGGGGGGCTCCGGGGGCGCCGGTATAGGGTGTAGAACAGTGTAGTTTAGTGTGAGTGCCTAGTGACAGGGGTATCAATAAAGCTGGGAAAAAGCTGAAGAGCAGCGAGATCGGATGAGTGATAACTATCACAGTCCACTGCTCATCGCCCTGTACTTGGTGCACGGCTTTTTGATAGCTTTATTGATAACTTTGGCGAGTGTATTCAGGTCCACGGCAGCGATGTGAGGCGAACTGGGGCCGGCGATGGCAGGTAAGTAGACACGTTGATAACTAGGCCTCACAGTGTTTAATTGACTCTGCTTGTTTGAAGTAAAGAATTGCAATCTATCTTTCTTTCGCGCTCTCTGATAACTATCTTCTATTAATTTAGGCGGATCATTTCTTTCCAAAAACCTTTTTCTTAGAATTTTTGATTGCTCCTCAAACACCAAATATCAGTACAATTTCTGTGTATTCTGCAGAACTGATTATAAGGAATGTTTTATTTCCATGGTTTATAGTGGTTGCTCTTATAGTTTATATAACTATTTGTATCTACTGTTTTGAAAAAAGTTTTTGTTGATATAGACCCCTTAAAGTCCCAGTAAAGTACTAAATCCAAAAATTCAATCTGTTCCCTTGCAATATTGGACGTAAAGGTCAAACCCATATCATTCCTATTAAGTGAATCTACAAATTGTGTGGATGAAGTTTCCGTGCCACTCCATATAAATAGTAGATTGTCTATAAAACAGCCATAGAAGACCAGGCTCGCCCCCAGTGTGGAGTTGTAAATGTATCTTTCTTCAAATATCCCCATAAAAAGATTGGCAAAACTGGGGGCGAACCTGGTCCCCATGGCCGTGCCCTTAATTTGCAGAAAAAAATTGTTCTTGGAACACAAAATAATTGTGTTTTAACACAAAAGATATAGCACCCAACAAAAATGCTTTCTGTAGTTCCGGTAAATAGATATCTCTAGTTAGAAAATTATCAATTGCTTGAACACCTAAATCATGTGCTATATTTGAATGTAATGCTGATACGTCACACGTCGGCCATAATAGATTTTTAGTATTTAAATTTTTCAATTTTGATAATTTATATATTAAATCTGGTGTGTCTTTGATGTAAGATGGTAGACATCTCACTTCTTTCTTTAGAAATTGATCAATATATTCTGACAGGTTACATGTCAGATTCCCGATCCCCGAGATAATCGGGCGACCCAGAGTATTAATTTTACATTTGTGGATTTTTGGGAGGTGGTAATAGTATGCAAGACTGGAGGTACTAGGACATAGGTATTCTTTTTCTTTCTTGGTGAGGATACCCTTATAGTATCCATCGTCAATCAATTTTATGAGACTAATCATATAGGGTGCTTTTGCTACTGTAGGCACAGTGCCGAGGTGTGTCTAGCACAAGAGTGGACATCTTAAAATGCATGTAAGTCTTTATTTTGTTGTTTCCAAGAGTTGAGGACTTTGTCCTTTTTTTAACTTCCTGCTTTGCTTATTACTAGAATGCAGTTCATATTATCTTGTGCAACGTTGATTGTTTATAATCTGTCTACACCCAGCTAACTTTTGTTGGATAAGGCATTAGTAGTCAGCAGCCAGCCTGATTGTGCTACAGGGAGTGTGTGCCATAGAGAGTGCAAGAAGTGTGGTCCATAGAATGCTGCAGGCAATGTGTGCCACAGATAGTGTGTGTGTGTTGGGTGCCATGGAAAGCTGCAGGGGCTGTGTGCCAAATGGAGTGTAAGAAGTGTGTTCCATAGAATGCTGCAGGCAGTGTGTGCCACAGATAGTGTGGGGGGTGCCACAGGGAGCTGCAGAGAGTGCAATAAATGTGTTCCATAGAATGCTGCAGGCAGTGTGTGCCACGGATAGTATGTGGGGTGCCACAGGGAACTGCAGAGAGTGCAATAAATGTGTTCCATAGAATGCTGCAGGCAGTGTATGCCAGAGAAGGTACAGGGGGGTGTGCCATAGATTTGACTTTCCGGAGTATCCAAGGCGCGCTAAATGAGAAGGAGCAGAAAATACATCCGGAATAGCGGTGGAACTGGTGCAGCACTAAATAAGATCCCCACCTCTTTCTGTATGAAAGAAAAAATAAATTACACTTTGCACATGCGTTTAGCTAAACGCTCGTCATCAAGTTTGGGGCGCACAATAATATTTGAAACAAGCTCCGGGGAAGAATACAATGGGAGGAGGAGTTATGGAGCCATTTTTTTTTCAAAACGGATCAAATTCAATTTAAAAAAAAAAAAAAAATTCAATGGACTACAGAATAGGAGCAAGGATGTGTGGCATAATTGTGTGGCAAGTAAATGATTAAAACAAGTTTATTTTGGGTGTTGACTGTCCCTTTACCTGTTTTATGAAACAAAAAATGTCTCACAAAATACAATACATATAAATACATTTAAAAGTACAGTTACACTCATGATAACACTGTCTAATAAAAATTAAAAAAAATATTGCACTAAAAAGTTACAAGGGTTCAAACATATGACTGCAAAGGACTGCAAAGGACTTTAACTTAGAGATACATACATATACATGTCTAAAGATCTATATGTATGTGTGTATATATATATATAGATGTGTGTGTGTACATATGTATTTATGTATTTATATGTGTATATATGTATTTACAGACATTTAATAAAGTGTTACAGTGTGTATTTACTGTAAATATTTCACATTCCAATGTTCTTCACATAGGGTAATGTGTTCTAAGTACGTATTTTTAAATAGATATTCCTATTTATATCTGTATCTATCTATTCCTATATATCATCTCATGGCTCAACATTTCAGGTCGTAAGCTACTAGCCAGACCAAAATGTTACTCACAACTTCTGGTACCACCCACTACCTGCCCACACCCACTACCTGACCAATCCCACTACCTGACCACACCCACTACTTCAACCCCTCTATACATATGTTTAGCCATTGTGAAACACATTATTGTGCAGTCATTTTTAATATTTTTTATTTTATACCTTAACAAATTAAATAATGCTACATACAGTAAAAGATTAACAAAAATAAGTGCATAGCAGTTAGCAACATCAGCTTGGTGGTTCTGGGCAAGACAACAGCTGGATAGAAAAAAGAAGTTGGTGAAGTGAGAGAGTGGAGAAAGAGAGTGTTGACAGTTATGGAAGGTCATAGCAGACCTAGGGGATTTTCTCTTAATAATTATTATCTCTCCCCTAACTACCTTTCTCCCCTCCCTCCTCTCTTCAATCTCAATCTTCAATTACCCTCTCCCTTATCTCGCAACATTCACTCACTAACTTTCACTCCCCACCATTAAATTTCCACTCGCGAATGGCTAGTAAAGAGTGGAATTTTTGAGCTCTTAGTATATATATATATATATATAGTAAGGAAAGCGCACTCTCACTTAAAAAGCATCGACCAGGGTGCAGGCACGAATTAATACAGTACAGATGAAGCTTGCACTCTCTGGATTTTCAAAAAAGTGCTTTATTTAGCAAAAAATGTGACGTTTTCGAGGATCAATCACCACTTCATCAGACTGATCAGTACTGGCCTTTTTCAATGTGAGTAGTAACACAAGTTACTACTCACATTGAAAAAGGCCAGTACTTGGGCCGAAACTAGTTTGTGTATTGTATTTTATTAGTGTTATTGCATGTTTTTTCACCCCTGGCACCTGATGCCGACGACTGTTGCTATCGGCCAGGAAACAGGGGGGTGAATACATGCACTTTTATCTCACTTGATTATTACTTTGGTTGGTGGGGTTTAATTTATTATATAGAGGTTGTTTCCTCGTTTTTAAATTTAATTATTAAAAGTTATTTTTTAATTCCTTACTACTTAGACTAGGAAAGAGTGCTTAACCCCTTAATGACCACAATGTACCCTGTATGTCACTGGTCGTTAAGGGTTTTTTCAGGACATAATAGCACAAGTCTAGCAAGAACACGCTATTAATGCCCTCCCTCCAGCAGGCTTTGTGGAACAGAGCAGTCTCAATGCTGGTGGCAAGACCACGCTATAAAACAATCAAGTCCTAAAAAAAGGCCAGCGACATACAGGGTACGTCGCTGGTCCTTAAGGGGTTAAAAAACCCTAAACCTTTATTCTTAACTTTATTTATTTATCTGAGCCTGCAACATACTACAATTAGCTCAGATGACAATGTAATTTCCATCTGTCCGTAACTGTACACAAAGGAGATAATAATGGATTCCACTAGACTTTTAAGAGGTATTTCCATGAACCTCTCTTTATTTGCAAAACCTTGTGAATTGTGCTAACAAAATGGTGTTAAATTGATTTCCAAACATTTATTTTGCAATACAGTGTTTAATTGCTGATATATTCTATGGGTTAATATATCTTTAAATACATATAACATTTATTAACTACAACATTTAATATGGAGGCACAAAAACACTGGATTCTATACATTTTTTCCTAAAATCTAAATTCATATTACAATCAAGAAGAAAAATAAATGTTTTGTTATTAGTGGAAAATGAGAAAAATCAATAATAGAATCAGTAACACAAAAGGTTACTCATGAGATTCTGTTTACTAGCTGTGGAAAAGTAATCAAAACATAATTTATTCTAATCAATTACCATTCAAGTTCTTTAAAATGAACAGCTAGTAACACAGATCACAGGGGAAGCTGAAATCTCCTTGAACAAATCAATTTTCAAGATGAAGTCTAGTTGTATCATTTATTTCCCGCTTTACATTTGCTGATTTAGAATAATTTTTGCAGGTGAAATTCACTTGAGACAATTGATCACTGTAGAAACACAGTTCATTAATTTAGATTTGCATGCTTCCTTATAATTCTCTTAATTACATTCAACAGTTCTATAATATTTAAACAATTTCGAGTTTTGTTGTCTATTAGACATGTCCATCAGATATAGCTCACATGCAAACAATTTACTTCTAACTTGTAATACAAGCGCTGACCCGCCCGTCTTAAATGTTTACTTTTAGAGGTATTTACTATTTAGCATGCCACTTGTAATCTAGCCCTAAGTGTTTTAAAAATGTACTCTTCCAGAACACAGAACCACTGATAGATGCACCTTCTCTAAGACCCAGGCCATTTGTAATTTAATATTTCAGTACAATCTATTTGACGCTTTGAGGTGTCTCTCTCCCACTGAGAGAGACTACACGTTTTTCCTTGAAACGCCATCTTTGTTACTCAAGATTGGACTATTTGTTTTGTGAATCTTGACTTTTAGACCATATGTCTGCACCCAAAACCTTAGTTTGCTCATGGTCAGATCAGGATATGGTCACCATAGATATCTCTTCCTATCTCCCTATTAGAAAGATTCTGACTCAGAGACTCCCAGAATCACAGGTCCATCAACATTGGAAATTGCTAAGGTACTCACTGAATTTTTTTCATTTGAATGATACTGGGGAGATGAATGATGCAATCCTCTGGGCATCTGCAAAATCTAAACTTTGGCCCAGTTATACAGTGACCTCAGGATTCAGGAGAAGTCTAGTAAACAAGACCCTAAACATGCTGAAGAAATTTGAATCCAGGAAAACCTGCAAACCCTACGCCAACTATAGTATTATATGGGTAACAGAGCTGACTACTTAACTATGCCTTAGAACCCAACAAAGACGTATTCGTTACCATTCAACACCCCATGGTCAGGTGTTCTCCCTGAAAGAGATGGGCTGTGAATTTGCTTCTTACCATGAGTCCTTCTATAACTTAGACCATTTTGTGAAAGAACATATGTTGCCCTTACCAGTAATCAAACAATTTATTACCTCTCTCAATTTGCTGGTTCTAGATGAGGAAACCACAGCATCCTTGTATGGCCCCATAACTAGTGAAGAGGTGATAAAGATCTTTATCTTAAATTACATAAGGCCCCTGGTCCTGATGGCTTTACGGCCTCATTTTAGAAACTGTCCTCCAAAGATTTATTTCCCTATCTTGTGAGATTTTTTTTTCAATTTGGCCTATAAAGAGAATAATTTTCCCATGAATTTTTAGACGCTTCTATTCTCACTATCGCTAAGGAGGGGAAAGACCATTCAAAGTGTGAAAACTTTCACCCAATATCTTTAATACATTTAGATACCAAATGATATGTAAAGATCTTAGCTAATAAATTGACCCTAATTCTCACCTCAGTAAAAAATGTAGATCAGGTAGGCTTTAAAGAAAGGGGTCGGACAACACGTGTCATCTTTTAAATATCTTTATTGAGGCTTCTGACATGCAAACCCATCTTCTCACCCTGTCCATGGACGCAGAAAAAGCATTTTACAGGGTGAGATGGGAATATATGTTTGCTATGCTAGAAGCCTTAGGCCTCCCGCAACATTTCTGCTTCAAACTCTTTACTTGACACCAACAGCTAAGGTCCGAGGAGTGGTTTCTATTCACTGAGTTTTCCCAATAAAATGATACTAGGAAAGGCTGCCACTCTCTCCTCTTTTATTTGCATTAGTGATAGAACCCCTCTCAGTAGCTATTAGAAAATTGAAAAATAGGTCCCCTACTTCACCCTACTAAAAAAAACTGGCCCTTTTTGCAGACAACCTGACTTTATTTATCACAGAGATAGTCTGTAGAAACAGAAGAGGTGGAGCGCAAAAGAGAGCACAAATGATGCAGATTATTAACAGTTCCAATTTATTATAAAAGGATTAAAAAGATGTACACTTACAAGATGCACCCTCAAACATATGAGGTATGTAACAGCATGGATATTACAGTTGTTCACAAACAACGATATGCTGACAGTGTAGGTGTCCCTTTAAGTCCATGTGTATATAGTGTAAACTCTCTTAGATGTGTGGGATATAGGCAGTATACAATACATACAAGACGTTCCCCCATCACAAAAATAGCAAGGACTACCACAACAAAGGAACTAATGCTAAAAAATCAATGGTGGTGGTCTCGCTGAGGCAGCGGTAACTCTGCAAAAAGCCGGCTGCAGAACCGCCACTACACACAGCTCACCAACATCCTCCAATACGTAAAATGGGTGTGGTCTAACGCATTTCACTGAGTTCCTAAAGATTGGATAACTGAAAGTGGTAATTTTTCCTTGATTGAGATGTTGGCTACTAAAAATGGCCTTGATAGAATGGAGACATTGGTTGGAGTGTACTACTTAGCCCTTCTAAATTCTTACTGATCATAAGAACCTTCTCTACCTCCAAACTGCCAAACGCTTAAATTCCCGTCAGGCTCGGTGGTTGTCGTATTTCTCCCGTTTCCACTATGTTCTATCCTACATACCCGGCACGAAGACTATCAAGGCAGATGCTCAGTCAAAACAGTTTCAATCCACTAATTCTCTACTTCAAGAATCTGGTAATATCCTTCATACTAATGATATCATAGCTCAACTATCAGTCTCTACCTTACAAGATTTACAAGCTTCTCAAGAGAATATTCCTTCCGACTGCAAACCTCCCGCTGGCCTATTTTTTGTTCCTGAGCGCCTCCGCTCTAAATTGTTACAATGGGCTCATGACAATCCCCTTTCTGGACATCCTGGTGTCAGCAATACTTCTTGGAAACTCAAGCAATGTGTCTGGTGGCCCTCTTTAAAACAAGATGTCAAAGATTATGTTTCTGCTTGCACTGTATGTGCATCTAACAAGACACCACGTCATCTTATTTCTGGTTTGTTTCAACCTCTGTCCATTCCTCATCAGCCTTGGACCCATTTGTCAATGGATTTCATCACTGACCTCCCTCTTTCAGCCGGAAACAATACTGTTTGGGTTATAGTCAACAGATTCACTAAATCTGCCCATTTGTTCCTTTGTCTGGGTTATCCTTTGCCAAATCTCTTTCCAAACTTTTTATTCAGCATGTAGTGAGATTGCATGGTTTTACACTCGATATCGTCTCTGACAGAGGGGTACAGTTTGTTTCTCAGTTTTGGAGCTCTCTTTGTAAACAATTTGGTACTACCATTTCTCTGTCTACATCTCATCTCCCACAGTCTAATGGCCAAATTGAGAGGGCCAACCAGTGCTTGGAAACATATCTTAGACATTATGTAGATCATCGCCACTCCAATTGGACTCACTTCTTGCCTCTTGCTGAAATGGCTCATAATGCCCGCTACAATGCTTCTCTGAAGACTTCACCCTTTAAAGCAGCTTATGGATTCCAGCCTAGAATATTTCCTCTTATCACCTCATCCCCTGAAGTCCCTGCTCCTAATATTTCTGTCCGCAGACTGTGTCATCATTGGCGGAAAATCCACCTTCTTCTCTCCAAGGCTTCTAAACGATATAAAGACTATGCTGATCACAAACTGAAAAAGGCCCCCAAGCACCGTTTTGGAGACAAAGTTTGGGTTTCCACACAACATCTTCTTCTCAATCAACCCTCAACTAAACTTGGTCCCTGCTATGTGGGTCCTTTTCCTATTATGAGTCAAGTTTGCTCCAATGCTTATCGTGTAGCTCTACCTAAGACTCCATCCGGTTTTCCACATCTCTCTTCTTAAACCGGTCATCCACAATAAATATTCCAAACTAAAAACCAATCCTCCACCTCTTCTAGTCAATGGACAACCTGAGTTTAAAGTCAGTGAGATAATAGATTCCAAACTTTGTGGCAATATCTTGTACTATCTTATCCACTGGAAAGGCAATCCTGTCATGGACCGTTCTTGGGAACCAGCCCATCAGGTTCATGCTCCTGCTTTGATCAAGGCTTTTCATAGGGTTCATCCTTCCAAGCCCGGCCCGATCCACCAGAGGGGTCTTTGAGGAGGGGGTGCTGTCATGATTCCGATCATTGCCGTGTCGCAGTGGCTCTTGGACCTGTCCTCTCTCTCTGCCGTGTCACGTTGTCTAGTAATGTGACATGGTCTTCCTTTGACACACCTTGATGACGTCACATGGCTCTTTAAATCTCCGGCGAGTATTTTACTTGATGCCTGTTTGCTTGATCGTCTCCCTGCTTACTGGCTATGTGCTTTATTTGTGAGTTTACTTACTGCCTGTCTACTGTGTTATCGACCTCTTCATATCCTCAAACCTGCTTAAAGGGACTTTGACCTCTGTTTTGCCTTACCACTCTGTTGAAATATCCTCAAACCTGCTTAAAGGGACTTTGACCTCTGCTTTGCCTGACCACTCTGTTGGAATATCCTCTGCCTGCCTTAAAGTGATGCTGACCTCTGCTTTGCCTGACCATTCTAATGAATTATCCTCTGCCTGCTTTAAAGCTACAGTACATTGTTTATTCCAAAATTATCATCAAGTATTCTGTTTCCTGTGGTCCTGCATCATTTGTGAGTACTCAGTTTTTCTTTTTCCTGCATACTAACTTTTTCTTTCCTGAGTGGGTCACGTCCTGGGTTTTTCTCAGTGGGCCTAATCCTGGACTGATTCTATATGGCTGACATAAACTATGTGTTGAACGACAGAGAAATATGTTTCTTGCGATTTAGCACATAATGTTACGCCCTGTGAGGCGGTAAACTCTGCGATTTATAATTTCAGTTTACTCTCTGCGTGGCGGAAAATTGTTTGCTTTGTTTTTTTTGCTTCTTATGCTGTGTATTTTTTATTGGATATAAATAAAAATATAAAAAACACACACAAAAAAACGTAGTACAAAGATTTCTAAACCTATAATAAACATATATTAAACTAAGGAATATTAACATATTATGAGGCCCATTTATCAAGCTCTGAGGTGGTGGACAGTAATCAGCCTGATCAGATATAATCAGGTTGATTGACACCCCCTGCTAACGGCCGATTGACCGCGAATGTGCAGGGGGCGGCATTGCACAAGCATTTCACTAAAAATTCTTGTGCAACGATAAATGTTGACAGCGTATGCTGTCGGCATTTATCGATGTGTGGCGGACATTGATAAATCTACCCCTTAGTCTACCCCTTAAGGGTTTAAACCATCCAATAGAATTTATTTCTTCATCTCATCAGACTCTCCCTAAGCTAACAGGTCATAAAATATACTTTAAAATAAAAAAATGTCCTTATGTCACAGTTTTTACATCTTTTATTTTTAATTTACATCTTCTATTTTTAAAAATCTGCTTTGCTTACTGGATTCATAATGATAGCTGCTCTATGAATTCCCCTCAACCACTGAAACAATCTTCTGCAGAATTGCACATACTATGAGGCCTATTTATCAAGCCGTCAGCCGCAAATACACTGGAATTCCGCAGCGTAATTGTGGCGAGCTTGATTCAACCTTTTTATCAAAGCCTACAGACCACCAAAAGTTGAAATCTGTGACGTAACATACGATCCGCTGGTCTCAATCCGACACAGATCGATGCTTACGTCATTACAGATGTTCTGAATACACATTCTGCACTATTTGACAACTTTTCCAATTTATCAAATAGTTAACCGGTACGCTCGCGGCTATTCCGGCCCAGCATACCTAGTTTTCAGTCCACCACCCTGGAGGCCGCGGATGCCATAGGAATCAATGGGAGTCTGAAAGCAGCGAAAGCTTATGTTCGATGCTGCCAGATATCCCATTGATTTCTATGCTAGAAAAACAGTAAAGTTTACACCTAACACCCTAACATAAGCCCCTAGTCTAAACACCCCTAATCTGCCGGCCCGACATCGCCACCACCTAAATAATATTATTAACCCCTATTCCGCTGCTCCCGGACCCCGCCACCACTAAATAAAGTTCAACCCCTATCCCTCTGCTTCCGGACCCCACCACAACTAAATTAAAGTATTAACCCCTAAACCCCTGGCCTCCCACATCACTACCACTAACTAAACCTATTAACCCCTAAACCGCCAGCCCCCCACATCGCCATAAACTAAATTAAGCTATTAACCACTAAACCTAACAAGCCGCTAACTTTACATTAAAATTACAACATCCCTATCTTATAATAAATTTAAACTTACCTGTAGAATTAAATTAAACTATATTAAACTATTAATTAACCTACCCTAACTATTATACTAAAATTACATTAAACTATATTAAACTATTAATTAACCTATCCTATTATACTGCAATTACATTAAACTATATTAAACTATTTAATTAACCTTCCCTAACTATTATACTAAAATTACATTAAACTACAAATTAAATTAACTATATTAAATATTAAAAAACCTAACCCTACTCAAATTATTTAAATCTACAATTAAAGATTACTAAATTACAAAAAAATAAACGCTAAATTACAAAAAATAAAAAACACTGTTACAAAAAATAAACAATATTAAGTTACAAGAAATAAAACACTGTTACAAATAAAAAAAAAACACAGTATTAAAAATAAAAACGAATTAAACCTAATCTAATAGCCCTATCAAAATAAAAAAGACCCCCCAAAATAAAAAAACCTAGCCTACAATAAACTACCAATGACCCATAAAAGGGTCTTTTGCGGGGCATTGCCCCAAAGAAATCAGCTCTTTTACCTGTAAAAAAAAATACAAACAATCCCCCAACAGTAAAACCCACCACCCACACAACCAGACCCCCCAAATAAAAACCCTATCTAAAAAAACCTAAGCTCCCCATTGCCCTGAAAAGGGCATTTGTATGGGCATTGCCCTTAAAAGGGCGTTTAGCTATTTTACTGCCCAGATCCTACTCTAAAAATAAAACCCACCCAATAAACCCTTAAATAAGCCTAACACTAACCCCAAACGATCCACTTACAGTTTTCGAAGACCGGACATCCATCCTCATTCAAGCGGCAGAAGTCCTCATCGAACCCGGCAGAAGTCTTCATCCAGACGGCATATTCTATCTTCATCCATCCGGCGCGGAGCATCCTCTTCTTCCGATGGTCAACGTAGAATGAAGTTTCCCTTTAAGGTACGTCATCCAAGATGGCGTCCCTTACATTCCGATTGGCTGATAGAATTCTATCAGCCAATAGGAATTAAAGAGGAAAAAATCCTATTGGCTGTTGCAATCAGCCAATAGGATTGAGCTTTCATCCTATTGGCTGATACAATCAGCCAATAGGATTGATCTTGCATTCTATTGGCTGATTAGAATAGCCAATATAATGCGAGCTCAATCCTATTGGCTGATTGCAACAGCCAATAGGATTTTTTCCCCTTTAATTACTATTGCCTGATAGAATTCTATCAGCCAATCGGAATGTAAGGGACGCCATCTTAGATGACGTACCTTAAAGGGAAACTTCATTCTACGTTGACCATCGGAAGAAGAGGATGCTCCGCACCGGATGTCTTGAAGATGAATCTGCTCTGCGCCGGATGGATAAAGATAGAAGATGCCGTCTGGATGAAAACTTCTGCTGGCTTCGATGAGGACTTCTGCCGCTTGGATGACGATGGATGTCCGGTCTTCGAAAACTGTAAGTGGATCGTCAGGGGTTACTGATAGGTTTATTTAAGGGTTTATTTTGTGGGTTTTATTTTTAGAGTAGGGTCTGGGAAGTAAAAGAGCTAAATGCCCTTTTAAGGGCAATGCCCATACAAATAACCCTTTCAGGGCAATGGGGGGCTTAGGTTTTTTAGATAGGTTTTTTATTTGGGGGGGTTGGTTGTGTGGGTGGTGGGTTTTACTGTTGGGGGGGTCTTTGTATTTTTTTTTACAGGTAAAAGAGCTGATTTCTTTGGGGCAATGCCCAGCAAAAGGCCCTTTTAAGGGCCATTGGTAGTTTATTGTAGGCTAGGGGATTTTTTATTATGGGGGTCTTTTTTATTTTGATAGGGCTATTAGATTAGGTGTAATTCGTTTTTATTTTTGATACTGTGGTTTGTCTTTGTAACTTAGTGTTTTTTTATTTTTTGTAACTTAGCGTTTAATTTTTGTAATTTAGGGTTAGGTTTTTAAATATGTAATATAGTTAATTTAATTGGTAGTTTAATGTAATTTTAGTATAATAGTTAGGGTAGGTTAATTAATAGTTTAATATAGTTTAATGTAATTTTAGTATAATAGTTAGGGTAGGTTAATTAATAGTTTAATATAGTTTAATGTAATTTTAGTATAATAGTTAGGGTAGGTTAATTAATAGTTTAATATAATTTATTTTAATTCTAAAGGTAAGTTTTAATTTATTATAAGATATAGATGAGGTAATTTTAATGTAAAGTTAGCGGGTTGTTAGGTTTAGAGGTTAATAGCTTAATTTAGCTTATGACGATGTGGGGGGCTGGTGGTTTAGGGGTTAATAGGTTTATTAAGTGGTAGTGATGTGGGAGGCCAGGGGTTTAGGGGTTAATACATTTATTTAGTGGCGGTGGGGTCCGGGAGCGGCGGGATAGGGGTTAATACATTTATTTAGTTGCGGTGGGGTCCGGGAGCGGCGGGATAGGGGTTAAACATTTTAGTACAGTGGCGGTGTTTACTGACAGGGTATAAATAAAGTTGGTAAAAAGCTGAATAGCAGCGAGATCGATGACTGTTAGTTAACAACAGTCCGCTGCTCATCGCCCCATACTTGGTGTGCGGCTTTTTGACGGCTTTTTTTAATAAATATAGAGATCGTATTCAGGTCCGCGGCCGCAATGTTAGGCGAAGTTAGGCGAGCATATTGGTGCCGGCGAATGCAGCATAGTTGACAGCTTGATAAATAGGCCTCTAAGTTTTGAAGTGCATGGCAGAAACTATGATAATATTCATAAATGTTTTATGTTTTTTACTTCTTTATACCACTAGATGCAAGTTAATTGTGTGTCCTCCAATTCCTTTTCTCCTTCAGTACATTTCTTACAATTCTATCTCTGATTAATGAGAGGCTAAATCATGAAATCATTTTTTTATGTTTATGTTCCTTTAAGGAAGGCATTCTTTGACAGCTGCATGGTTAAGTTAATAACAAATCTGGTTCTGGGCCTCTCTGCTGCGATTAACCTGCATCTAGTGGTATAAAGATTTAAATTCGAGTAAAAAACATAAAACATTTATGCATATTATCATAGTTTCTGCCATGCACTTCAAAACATATGAGATTTGGTTTCATATGCTATATTCTCCCAACTGTCCCTATTTAAGGGGGACATTCCCTAATTCTTACCTCTGTCCCGCTGTCCCTCTGAGACAATCATAAGTCCCTTTATGCAGAATTTCCCTTAGCCCTGCACTTAGAACAATCACCTACGTCCACAAACCACCCAGACATGCCCATCAACCAAGCAGGCGCTTCCAATATCTTATCCACCAGTGACCATGCCCCTATAGGCATGTCCCCACCCATACAACAGCAATGGCCTCCCTCAACCTCCTGAGTCCTTAATATCCAGCCACAAATGTTGGGAAGTAAGTATCTTAACTTTTATTTATATTAAGTTATATACAAATTTGTATCTTTTGACCTACCACTCTTAACCCCTTGAGTGCTAACGACGGCTCAGAGCCGTAGCAAATTTTCTCAGTCAGGTGCTAACGAGGGCTCAGAGCCGTCACTAGCACTCACCCACCTTGAGGGCAATCTGGGGACTCCCACCCTGGCGATCTGGCCTGAATAGTGTACTACCTAAATCATGAAAGAATTTTTGGGGGTTTATGTCCCTTTAAGGAAGGCATTATTTGATAGCTGCATGGTTTAGTTAATAACAAATCTGGTTCTGATTTTACATTAGTATTATACTAGTTTGTCCTGTGTCTCAGGGTGTTCTGCTGATCGCTGAAACATAGCAGGTACATAGATTTGTTTAACATCTAGTCCACTAGATGGCAGTCTATGTTTCTGTTTGTGTAACCTTTGTGACAGTTTAACTTATTTATATTTAAACTTTAAAATTACACCACTGATTGCTTGGGTTATATTGTTTAATAGCAAATCTTTATTTAAACAATTTTGATTGGCAGTCTATGGGGAAAAAAAATCCTTTTAAAATTCCTTTTTTAAATGGATTGTTTTAGATTTTCTCATCAATGCTACTGTTAATTAATTTGTGTAACCAAAACGCCATATATATATAAACATAATATAGTGCAGATTTGTGCAGAACTTCCAATTCTGTTATAAATTAATGTATCACAAATCTGTGGTACAGATAGAAATACAGATGTGTATACTGTGTTACATAAAATATGAATAATACAATATTCTGAAAAGCTAAAACAATTTGGGCCAGATTACAAGTGGAGCGCTAAATATTGCTTTCAAGAAAGCGATATTTGCGCTTCACTCTGTAATACCAGCGCACGCTAATGTGGGCTGGTATAACAACTTTACAGCAATGCGAACGCGACCTTGCGTTCACATTGCTGGGAAGCATTGTGCTCATGAGTGTGTGCTTCCATAGGCTCTGGCGGCATCAGAATTTTAGCGCAGCGAAAGGGATAAATAGTGCAGTGATGGCAGCATATTTTTAATATATATGAATATGAATATTTACATATATACTGTATTTGTGTTAATTTGTGTATCTACACATATTAACATATAAATATATATGTATATAAGCATATACATGTATTTGCAGGGAACACACAGTTCCCTTAGACCTCAATGTAAAGGCACTTTTCAGTGCTGGTTTTTTTCTTGAACTTCAAATTTGCCCGTTTGCCGGCGGGCGATAATTTAGCGCTCCAATTGTAATCTAGCCTTTTATTATTGCAATATTACTGCCATGCAACAGTATTAATGAGGGTAGATTAATGAAACCTAATTATAAGAAGCTCTGGATTTACATTATTGCAATGAAAGTATATTATTCTATATTTTTTTATGTCTACAGATGCCAACTTGTGTGCGCAAATCCTTTGTTGCCCTGGCTGCCACTGCTGAATCTGGATTCAAATTGTTAGATCACTCACCCCATATTCACCAGAGCTTGCCCCAGTGACTACTATCAGTTCCAACTTTTGAAGGATCATTTGCAAAGAACGAGTTTTGCAAGTAATGATAAAGTAATGGTAGCTGTTTGTGTGAGTTGTTGGACACTAAAAACAAAACTTATTTTTTTTGGAAGGAACATCTTTGTAACTTTTACCCCCATTAAACAAAATTAAATTTTAAAAAAGTAAACAAACGATCCTTAATACTAAATTTCCTAAAGCCTGGATGAACATTAGTCTTTAGCCTTTTTCAGCCAGAAGCAACAGGTATTTTTACTGATCCTTGCCATCTTTTTAGGAGTTTTCTCCCTCTATCTATAAAAATAAAAAATCCAATTAGTTAATAAGTTTAACCAATCATTTTTAAGGATGAGTGGGCTGTCAAACCGTTAATTTGTTTCATTGGTAAAGTGGGATCCATTTTTATCAGGCCACCCATAATTGACAGTTATCCAACCAATAAAATACAATCAGAAATGGACATTCTGGTAGTCATATAGTTGTCATCATTTAAAAGTGTATATTTTATTAAATTCTGGGAAGTCATGAAAATGATATTTTGCAGTACCTGAGATTCTTTACTCAGAATGTTTTAGAAACGTTTATACCTTGAAAGCTTGCAGTTACATGTAGACATTTTCTATCTAAAGGCTTCAGGTAGTGCAGTAAAAGGTCAAATTATGAAAACAAAATAGCAATATATATTTTTTATTAAAAGATTAAGTAGATAAACCACATTTGTATTACTAGATATGTAACAGGTTCAAGTATTTAATCTAGAGATTACAAGCAATATACACAATTCAGCATTTTCAGCTTATGAATGAAGTCTTTATGTTAATGATCCAGCTCATATAACATTGTATTACCTTTGGACAAAAGCAGTAAGAAGTTTATTTTTTTCAGAGAGACAGCTCACTAGAAAGGTGTGTCAAGTCGTGGATATGGTTCTTATACTTTTATCTGTGGTCGATTAACTTTCTCTTTGCTTTATTCACCATCACCTGTGGTCTGTGTGGTGGACACTCCTTTTTTTCTTTCATGATATCTTGTGTTTGAGTAAACAACCTTAGGATATGACTCAGAACCACTGCTAGAAACATGTCCCTTAAAGGGATACTGAACCGAATTTTTTTATTTTATGATTAAGATAGAGCATGCAATTTTAAGCAACTTTCTAATTTACTCCTATTGTCAATTTTTCTTTGTTCTCTTGGTATCTTTATTTGAAAAACAGGACTGTAAGCTTACGAATCAGCCCATTTTTGGTTCAGACCCTGGATAGCATTTGCTGATTGGTGGCTACATTTAAACACCAATAAGCAAGCATAATCCAGGTTCTGAACCAAAGATGGGCCAGCTCGTAAGCTTACCTTTATGCTTTTTCAAATAAAGATAAAGAGAATGAAGAAAATTTGATAATAGGAATAAATTAGAAAGTTACTTAAAATTCCATGCTCTATCTGAAAAAATGAAGAAAACATTTGGGTTCAGTATCCTTTTAATCTCTTTTCACCAAACTAATTGGTAAACCTCACTATTGATTTCCTGTGGTATTATTCATGCAATCTTAGTCTATCCAGAGTTATTGTTTTGTTAATTACACATAAACGTGTTGTGGCTCATTTTATTTTGTGCCTCATTGCAAAAAAAAAAATGCAATCAATGTTGGCAAACTGTTATTCATATTTAAAAAAAAATATTTTTTAAAATGTAACACATTACATCAAACTCACTTAGACCTCTTGGTAATGTTCAGAAAAGGTCATGTTCTGTGAATACTGTAGTATGGGATTCACAAATACTTACATACATAATACATACATACATAATACATACATCCATTCTTTATATTGATTTTGAGTATATATATATGTATGTGTATATATATATATATATTGTGACAGAGTGTATGGGAAGGTGGTAGTGAATGGTGTGTATTTAGGAACCAGACTCTTATAGCATATAGCCCCAGGTAAAGCTATTGATTATTTATTTGCACTATGTTTCTATGTGTGCATTTGGGTTCCCTGGGGTGGAGTATTCGGAAGAGTAGGGTGGGCCGATTCTCCATCGCACAATACAGATAGATTGTGAGAACCCAGTTCAGGTTTTCCATCAAACTAATTTTAAGTAATTAAGGTGATTAGGCTCACCTGATACTGTTTTTTTTTTTTTAAAAAAAGACTGGGGAAATCCTCAGTGAGGAAAAAGACAAGTTGGCAGAAGCTGTATTGCTGCAACTGAGAAATTAAAGGTAATTTCTTAGATTTTATCTCTAAAATTCATGAGGCCTTACTCATCACTTCTTATTAATGGTAATCTCTCACCTAAAATTATTTTAGGGCGTGGTACTAGACAAGGGTGTCCCCTGTCGCCTCTGTTGTTTAATATCTCAATAGAACCCTTAGCAGCCTGGTTACGTCAAGAATTGGGAGGAATAAGAGTTGGCTCAGCTTCTTTTAAAATCTCACTTTATGCTGATGATCTTCTTATTTTTTTTGGAGACTCAATTAACTCAATTCCAAGAATTTTACACATGTTGTCAGTTTTTAGTTCTTTTTCGGGCTACAAGATTAATGCTGCAAAAAGTGAACTTTTGTGGATACGAAAATTTAGAGATAGCTATTTAAACCACCCCTTTAAAAATACAGACTGTATTAAATATTTGGGTATTACTCTGCACAAAAACCCTAGGATGTGGTATAAATTAAATTACCCACAAGTATTTCAAAAAGTAATTCTTGATCTTAAGAATTGGGCAGCTTTTCCGCTTTCCCTATCGGCCCAAGTAAACTTAGTCAAAATGATCATATTTCCGCGGATACTATATGTACTCCAGAATCTACCTCTTTTTATATCCAATCAAGACATTCAGGAGTTTTACTTGGCTTGTTTGCATTTCTTTTGGAAGGGCCTCAAAGCGCGAATTTCAAAACACAAACTTTGCCAAAAAAAAGTTAATGGGGGTCTGGCTCTCCCTGATATTAAACTATATAATTTGATGACCCTAGTTAAGATAGCTCTGGACTTGCTTACGGAATCAAATAAAGTCGCCTTTAATGAGATAGAGAATATGCTTATTTTTCCTTTTACTCTAAAAGCTATTCTTCATTGCCCTGTAAAAAAGCTCCCGGTGAACATATCTAATTTACTATCTTTTAAAAATATAGTCACGGCATGGCAAAAATTATATTCTATCTTATGTATAGACTATAGATTCTCTGCCTTTTTACCAATTCAAGGGAACCCGGATTTTACCCCTGGAATTCATTGTGCTGTATTTGACTTCTGGGCCCATAAAGGGCTCAAATATATCCATCAAATAGTTTCCTCCTCTGGACAGATAGACTCTTTCAGCAATATTATTAACTCTTTTGAGCTCCCCAGATCCAACCTGTTCGCATACTTCCAATTACGCCAATTTGTCAATTCGCAGAACTGGAACTTCGTTTCCTTTTATCTATGGTCTAAAATTAATGAATGTATTAAGATGTTTGTAACAGGGAAATTCTCAATTTCTCTTTTATATAATATAATGTTAGCCAAACAGGGACAAATTTATCTTAATAAAATGTTTACTTATTGGTTCCAACATTTCCCTCTTTTGGAATTATCTAACATTAAACACAGTTTTTCTGCTTTAGAGAAACTAAACATTTCAGGAAACTGGAAATAATCACATACCAAATTAATACAGAATTCATATATTACTCCTTTTAAACTTTCTAAATTCTCTCCAAGCACAGATTACTATTGTCCAAAATGCCATTTGGAAAAGGCTGACATTCTACATATGTTTGAATTTTAAAAAATTGGAAAAATCCGCATTCGCTGAACTTCTCCTGCTTCTGCAATGTGCTCTTACAACAAGTAGTCTTTGAGGCATACAATATGGATTCCTCCTTTAAAGATAGGGCTCAATAACTCGTAAAAATTGGAGCCCTATAATTAAACTATTCCCCCTAACAATCCAAAAACAGACTCTGGCCCCTCTTGCTTTTACGAAAGTTTACTGGGAATTCTTTAATAACAGTCATTAACTATACCAGGATTCTGTAATAAAACGTTGAGTATTCTATTGGATAACGGCCACCCAACTTTATTTTTAATTAGACAGAGGTCGGATCTATATAGGGTGGAGATGGGGTAGGAGGGAGAGAGTTCCTCACTTCTCATGTTAGATCATTTTTGTTTGCTCTGTGTTATGCCAGACAGTGGAATCTTTGTTTTAGTTGTGAATGTCTTTCTTTTTTTCCCCTCTTTGTTTAACATGTTTCGGATCACCAATAAAAATAATTGATAAAAAAAAAATATTTAAAGCAATTTAGCTATTGTTATTTTGTTGCAATTTAGCTATTGTTATTTTGTTGGTAAGCAGACAAACTGCACCATACTAGTCAGTTTCTATTTTTTCTTAAGGGATTAAAGGCCTAACGGGTCTTTGCCAGCAAAAGAAGGGGACCCATAACCATCCTGAACCCCTTTGAATAACTCACACAGACACTTTGTTGAAGAAAATAAGACTGCCTTGGGCCACTTTTATTAAATATATCAAAGAATTAAATAAATCAAACCAACAGAACTAAGAGATGGCGGCAATTGAGATGCTTAGAACTACCCCTACTACTGGAGATCAATGGCCCCATTGGATCTGCAGCAGAGTTCCCCTCTGCTCAAAGAGATGATACAAGGGGGTTTCAGAGATCGTCTGGCCTATCTACATAGGGGGAGGGACACCCCATGTGCACATGGGGCCATCCGTCCCTCCCGTCAGCCCCCCATTCTCCTTCTCAATATGCACCAAGGTCAGGACCTGCTGCCATAAGGGAGCTCTAGAGATGTAGTATATATTTTGGAATGTTCATGCCATCTGCAGTTTGTTGGGCGCACTTCTGGAGCTCTTGAGACTAGGCTGGGTGAACATGTTTACAACATCAAAAGAGGATTTTAAAATGAAGTATAATAGTAATGCCAAACATATTGTGAGATTTATAGGTATTTGAAAAGTGGAGAAACATTGGAGAGCTGGTGATAAAATAGTAAAAAATGAAATTTAATGGATTTTCTTGTTCTCTTCTCTTATTCTAGGTGGAAAGGTTTCAACTGTGCCATTTTTTTACATAAAAAAAATGTTATAAATAATATTTTTTATAATAATATTTTTAATTTTAATATCTGTAATTATGGTTATTAGTTTGTTTTATGTTTTTTTCGATAAATGATACTTTAAAGTTTATATTTGATCTTTATTTACAAAGCTCAAAATCCAATAAACATATTTGTTTTTTATACAGGATCATGTATGTGGTGTGCCAAAAGGCTTAAATGTAACTCAATTTATAAAAGGACCTGTGTGGTCTAGTGGTAATGTCTTTCATTTTTGAAAATAAAGATTCCCAGGTTTGATTACCCAGTTAAGTTTTTATTTTTTAATATGGTATAAACATAATAATGGAAAGTAGAAAACATATAAGATTCAAAAGGAGTAGGATGAAAGCTAGCTGAGACACCAGATGCCGCCCCACTGCTGATACAGGGACTGAAGAAGCCATGAATGAAGATAAATCACAAGCTCTCAAAGAGTCCTGCAAAACAGACAATAAATCACGAGTGGAAGGAGGAGGAGGATGCACCCCAGCAACAATCACAGAAGTTGTAGGCAAACTAGGGAAAAGGAAGATCAATAACAGATTCCCGAGTGGGGGAATTACACCAACTTGACTGATACTTATCTTCAGGTGATCAGTTGGCAGGAATGGTAAATGCTACCTCTTGGTAGCGTTTTCAACGTGAGGAACATCTCTTTGAACGCTGCATGTTGAAGGAAAAGGATGAACAGCAAATGCACAATCTCATCAGCTTCTGATCCAGAGGGGGAAGTGGACAGGAAATCATTAAGAGCAGCTTATAAAGGTAAGGGGGGGGGCCCTCCCAAACACTTGCAAGAATGTTGACTACATTCCAGCCTACTCCTCTTCTACTATCTCACTCCCCCTACTGCCATAACCCTTAGCTAGTGGAAGACCCTGTAATGGGTGTGGAGCATTCTATTTGTTTAGTAAGAGCTCAGAGGTGCAAGGACTTTTGATTATATTTTGTTTGTTTGTTAAAAGAAACAGTGCTATTTTGTATAAAGTGTGTAAACTGTCCCAAAAGGCTGTGCTAACTCAGAAAGATCCCTCAGCGCACATTAGAAATCGCGGTCTGTTACCCCGGCACTTGGGCCTTGGTACCACTGCACCCGCAGCACCAGTTATGTTCGGTCCTGATTCATATGTATTGTTAACCATAGTAAGCAGTCCTTATACTGTCCTTACACAAACTACAACTAAAATGTAACTGGAAAACATGACTGAGCAGTACAGTATGATTTGTCTACTGTAAAGACAAAGGGGCCTAGTTATCAAGCCGTCAACCTCAAATACGCTGGAAATCCGCAGCATATTTGTGGCGAGGCTGATTCGCCTTAGTTATCAAAGGCTAGAGACCGGCAAAAGTAGAATTTTGTGACGTAAACTTCGATCCGCCGGACTCAGTCCGACACAGATCGATTCTTACGTCACTCCAGATGTTCCGCACACAAGTGCGGCACAATCTGACTACTTTTGCTAGTTATCAAAAAACTAGCAGGTACGCTCGGCACTTTTCCGGCCCAGCGTACCTGGTTTTCAAACCGCCACACTGGAGGCGGCGGATCCCATAGGAATCAATGGGAGTCTGACCATAGCGAAAGTACAAGTTCGCTGCTGCCAGACATCCCATTGATTTCTATGGGAGCTGTCTACACCTAACACCCTAACATGTACCCCGAGTCTAAACACCCCTAATCTGTCCCCCCTACACCGCCGCAACTAAATACAGTTATTACCCCCTAAACCGCCGCTCCCGGAGCCCACCGCAAGCTACTCTATACATATTAACCCCTAAACCGCCGCTCCCTGACCCCGCCGCAACTATAATAAATGTATTAACCCCTAAACCGCCGCTCCCGGAGCCCACCGCAAGCTACTCTATACATATTAACCCCTAAACCGCCGCTCCCGGAGCCCACCACAACCTACATTGTACCTAGTAACTCCTATCCTGCCCCCCCTATACTGCCGCCCTCTATAATAAAGTTATTAACCCCTATCTTGCCGATCCCGCACCTCGCCGCAACTAAATAAATAGTTTAACCCCTAAACCGCCACTCCCTGACCCTGCCGCAACCTATATTAAATTTATTAACCCCTAATCTGCCCCCCCTACACCGTCGCCACCTATAATACATTTATTAACCCCTATCCTGCCCCCCACTACACTGCCGCCACTGTAATAAATTTATTAACCCCTAAACCTAAGTCTAACACTAACCCTAACACCCCCCTAACTTAAATATTAATTAAATAAATCTAAATAATATTTCTATTATGAACTAAATTAATCCTATTTAAAACTAAATACTTACCTTTAAAATAAACCTTAATATAGCTACAATATAAATAATAATTATATTGTAGCTATCTTAGGGTTTATTTTTATTTTACAGGTAACTTTCAATTTATTTTAACTAGGTACAATAGCTATTTAATAGCTTACCTAGCTAAAATAAAGAGAAATTTACCTGTGAAATAAAAACTAACCTAAGTTACAATTACACCTAACACTACACTATACTTTAATAAATTATTCCTATTTAAAACTAAATACTTACCTGTAAAATAAACCCTAAGATAGCTACAATGTAATTAATAATTACATTGTAGCTATTTTAGGAATTATATTTATTTTACAGGTAACTTTGTATTTATTTTAGCTAGTTAGAATAGTTATTAGTTATTAACTATTTAATAACTACCTAGCTAAAAGAAATACAAAATTACCTGTAAAATAAATCCTAACCTAAGTTACAATTAAACCTAACACTACACTATCCCACATACCCCTAATCTAACCCAAACCCCCCTTAAAATAACCTAACACTAATCCCCTGAAGATCATCCTACCTTTAGTCGTCTTCACTCAGCCGAGCAGCGATGGAACCGAAGAGGAGATCCGGAGCGGCAGAAGTTATCATCCAAGGGGCGCTGAAGAAATCTTCCATCCGATGAAGTGATCCTCCAGTCGGCGCTGAAGAACTCTTCCATCCGGGCGGAATTAAGGTAGGAAAAATCTGATTGGCTGATTGAATCAGCCAATCAGATTCAAGTTCAGCCAATCAGATTGAGCTCGCATTCTATTGGCTGATCGGAACAGCCAATAGAATGCGAGCTCAATCTGATTGGCTGATTGGATCAGCCAATCGGATTGAACTTGAATCTGATTGGCTGATTCAATCAGCCAATCAGATTTTTTCTACCTTAATTCCGATTGGCTGATAGAATCCTATCAGCCAATCGGAATTGAAGGGACGCCATCATGGATGACGTCCCTTAAAGGAGCCTTCATTCGTCGGTAGTCCGTCGGTAAAGAAGGATGTTCCGCGTCGGCGGGATGAAGATTGAAGACCCCGCTTGGAAGATGACATCGCCCGGATAGAAGACTTCTTCAGCGCCTCTTGGAAGATGACATCGCCCGGATGGAAGACTTCTTCAGCACCGCCTAGAGGATCACTGCATCGGATGGAAGATTTCTTCAGCGCCCCTTGGATGATCACTTCTGCCGCTCCGGATCTCCTCTTCGGTTCCATCGCTGCTCGGATGAGTGAAGACGACTAAAGGTAGGATGATCTTCAGGAGATTAGTGTTAGGTTATTTTAAGGGGGGTTTGGGTTAGATTAGGGGTATGTGGGTGGTGGGTTTTAATGTTGGGGGGGTTGTATTTTTCTTTTACAGGCAAAAGAGACAAATTCTTTGGGGCATGCCCCCGCAAAAGGCCCTTTTAAGGGCTGGTAAGGTTAAAGAGCTTTGAACTTTTTTAATTTAGAATAGAGTAGGGCATTTTTTTATTTTGGGGGGCTTTGTTATTTTATTAGGGGGCTTAGATTAGGTGTAATTAGCTTAAAATTGTTGTAATATTTTTTAAATGTTTGTAACTTATTTTTTTTATTTTTGTAACTTAGCTTTTTTTTTTGTACTTTAGTTAGTTTATATAATTGTATTTAATTGTAGTTATTTGTAGTTAATTTATTTAATTCATTTAATGATAGTGTAGTGTTAGGTTTAATTGTAACTTAGGTTAGGATTTATTTTACAGGTAAATTTCTCTTTATGTTAGCTAGGTAAGCTATTAAATAGTTAATAACTATTTAATAGCTATTGTACCTAGTTAAAATAAATTGAAAGTTGCCTGTAAAATAAAAATAAATCCTAAGATAGCTACAATATAACTTTTATTTATATTGTAGCTATATTAGGGTTTATTTTAAAGGTAAGTATTTAGTTTTAAATAGGATTAATTTAGTTCATAATATAAATATTATTTAGATTTATTTAATTAATATTTAAGTTAGGGGGGTGTTAGGGTTAGTGTTAGACTTAGGTTTAGGGGTTAATAATTTTATTACAGTGGCGGCGGTGTAGTGGGGGGCAGGATAGGGGTTAATAAATTTATTATAGGTGGCGACGGTGTAGGGGGGGCAGGATAGGGGTTAATAAATTTAATATAGGTTGCGGCAGGGTCAGGGAGCGGCGGTTTAGGGGTTAAACTATTTATTTAGTTGTGGCGAGGTGCGGGATAGGGGTTAATAACTTTATTATTGAGGGCGACGGTATAGGGGGGCAGGATAGGGGTTACTAGGTATAATGTAGGTGGCAGCGGTGTCCGGGAGCGGCGGTTTTGGGGTTAATACATTTATAAGAGTTGCGGCGGGGTCTAGGAGCGGCGGTTTAGGGGTTAATACATTTATAAGAGTTGCGGCGGGGTCTAGGAGCGGCGGTTTAGGGGTTACTAACTTTATTTAGTTGCGGGGGTAGAACAGTGTAGTTTAGTGTGGGTGCTTAGTGACAGGCTAGCAAGAAAGCTGTAAAAAAGCCGAAGAGCAGCGAGATCGGATGAGTGATAACTCTCACAGTCCGCTGCTCATCGCCCCGTACTTGGTGCGCGGCTTTTTGACAGCTTTTTTGATAACTTAGGCAAATTTTTGCAGGTCCGCGGCGGCGAGGTGAGGCGAGCTTACGCGGGCATATTGGGCCGGCGAAGGCAGGAAAAGTAGATACGTTGATAACTACCCCCCATAATCTGCTCTTATCATAATTAAAGCACTGTTTTAAGCATCTTTAAAATTATATTGATTAAAACTTTTTTTTAAGTTTAGTGAAAACTTGTGTGTATATTTCCTTAAAGGTACAGAAAATTGGAAAAATAAAATGCATGGAGCATTTTTATTGCTTCATTGCTAGAATATATTGTTAAGTTTAACAACTGCAAATGAGATAAACACATAGGTAAGGTGAGTGCTAAAGAAGCAAAGCACTTCTGGGAGAGAACAGAAAACATCTGATAAGCCAATAACAAGAGCCATTTGTGCCTAACCACCAATCATCAGCTAGCACCCAGTAGTGAATTACAGCTCCTGAGCCTACCTAGGTATTCTTTTCAACAAAAAGAGCAAAGAGAGCAAAGTACATTTGATAACAGAAGCAAAATGAAATTCTTAATCATGAAAATTACATTTTGACTTCAATGTCCCTTAAGTGATTTGCTTTTGCTTTGTACAACATTGTATTGGTGCATATTAAAACAAAGTTTGAAATAATTAAAGGGATATAAAACTGCTGGGTACAAGTACAAGTAGCAGGGTTACTACATACTATGCTATTTGTATACTCCTGTGCCTGCAGCTCTCATCAAAGCTATCCTCTTATTGTAACCCTTTAAAAGTGCTGATGAATGAAGCTCTGCATTTTCACACTGGGTGCCGCCATCTTGTATTTTAAGTATTCTTCTACTCGGTGCACATTCTCAGATCAGTTATATTGGTGTCCATATCATGCACTTCAGTTTAGCATGCACAATACGGAGTGGGAGCTTGACATTTTGGGGTAGATTTACCAAGCAGCGGATGCTGCTTTCTACGCCTGAAGTTTCAGGCTCGCCTGAAACGTAAGTTATGAAGCAGCCGTCCTTAAAGGGACACTAAACCCAAATTTTTTCTTACATGATTCAGATAGAGCATGCAATTTTAAACAACTTTCTAATTAACTCCTATTATTAATTTTTCTTCACTCTCATGCTATTTTTATTTGAACAAGCAAGAATGTAAGCTTAAGAGCCGGCCCATTTTTATTTCAGCACCTAGGTAACTCTTGCTGATTGGTTACTAAATGTAGCAAACCAATCAGCAAGCTCTACCAAGGTGATGAACCAAAAATGGGCTGGCTCTTAACCTTTCATTGCTGCTTTTTCAAATAGAGATTGCAAGAGAACGAAGAAAAATAGATAATAGGAATAAATTAGAAAGTTGCTTAAAATTGCATGCTCTATCTGAATAATGAAAGAAAAAAAATTGGGTTTTGTATCCCTTTAACTAAGGTGGCAGACTGAAATCATCCTGATATGATCAGGATAACTGACACCTCCTGCGAGGAGTTGATTGGCCGCGAATCTTGCACAAGCATTTCACAAGAGACGCTGTGCAATGTTAAATGCCGACAGCGCACTTGTTAAATCTAGCCCTTTATGTCTGCATTTCTCAGTATCATTCCTTAGTGTTTTTATATTGGCTATGTAATATTAGATTGTATAAAAAACATGCAAAAATGTAACTCTTGTGCTTTCTGTTGTGCAAGTTAATTCAAAGTGCAAGGCACAGCTTTCAAAAAGCCAGCAACATCACTGATCTGTGAAAGTGCGCTGCTTCTATCATAGGATGCAAGAATACGTGTGTTACAAGATGGTGGCCCCCAGTATAAAGATACAGAGCTTTACCAACTGGCTTCTGTTATAGGTTAAAAAAGATAATGGGGCCTATTAATGATGGTGCGAGCGGACATGATCCGATATAGCGGATCATGTCCGCTGCACATCGATAAATGCTGACAGCATATGCTCTCCGCATTTATCATTGCACCAGCAGTTCTTGTGAACTGCTGGTGCAATACCGCCCCCTGCAGATTTGCGGCCATTCGGCCATAAGCAGGGGGTGTCAATCAACGTCTATTTCTGTTTGCCGCCTCAGAGCAGGCGGACAGGTTATGAAGCAGCGGTCTTTAGACCGCTGCTTCATAACTTCTGTTTCTGAAGGCTCGCCGGAAACACGGGGCCTGAAGGCTCGCCGGAAACACGGAACTTGATAAATATGCCCCATTGGCTTTAAATAGAGCTGCAGGTACAGGAGGAAAAACAATACCATGATGATTGGCTGCCTTAATTTATTCCTACATAGTTTTGTTAACTAAAGAAACTCTCATGATAATAAAATGGAAACAGCTTGTTGTGCATGCAATAACATTAGTATAGCTATCAATTCATAACATTATCAAAAGGATTAGCAATGATATTGCAGCATGCAACTTTAAGATGTGGCACATGATTTACCATTTCCCCTAAATTCCAGCTACATGTATTTGGCAGTCTGTTTAGATAAAAGGGACATTAAACACTAAAAACATTTTAAAGCATAGTATAAGGTTATTTCCCTTATACTATGTTAAAGGAACAGAGTATCTGTGAGAGGAGTTCAAACAGGGATAGGCAAGGTGTCCGTACACGGACACTGGTGTCCGTGACTGGCCCTTGCAGTGTCCGCTGCCCGTTTTGCGGTGGGGAGAGACTTGGGATGAGTAGAATCCTCCTTGACATATGTGGCACCATGTTTCGCAGGGTTGAGGAAGCGCCCCCGTGAGGACGCCACTCAGTAGCGGGAAAGTGACTCCCAATGAGATGAGAGAGGGACGATTCAAGGGACGATTGGCTGATTGGAACAGCCAATATAATGCAAGCTCAATCCTATTGGCTGATTGGATCAGCCAATAGGATTTTTTCAACCTTAATTCTGATTGGCTGATAGAATTCTATCAGCCAATCGGAATCTAAGGGACACCATCTTGGATGACGTCATTTAAAGGAACATTCATTGTTCAAGAAGACGTCGATGGAAGAGGATGCTCCGCGTCAGATGTCTGGAAGATGGAGCGCTCCGTGCCGGATGGATGAAGATAGAAGATGCCGTCTGGGTGAAGACTTCTGTGGCCTTGGATGAAGACTTCTCCCGGCTTGGATGAAGACTTCTGCCGGCTTCTTGGAGGATGGATGTTGGATCTTCAAATCTGTAAGTCGATCTTCAGGGGTTAGTGTTAGGATTTTTTAAGGGTTTATTGGGTGGGTTTTATTTTAAGATTAGGGGTTTGGGTGCAATAGAGCTAAATGCCCTTTTAAGGGCAATGCCCATCCAAATGCCTTTTTCAGGGCAATGGGGAGCTTAGGTTTTTTTAGTTAGTATTTTTTTGGGGGGGTTGGTTGTGTGGGTGGTGGCTTTTACTGTTGGGGAGTTGTTTGTATTTTTTTTTTACAGGTCAAAGAGCTGATTTCTTTGGGGCAATGCTCCGCAAAAGGCCCTTTTAAGGGCTATTTGTAGTTTATTGTAGGTTAGGGTTTTTTTATTTTGGGGGGGCTTTTTTATTTTCATAGGGCCCTTAGATTAGGTGTAATTAGTTTAAATCTTTGATAGATTCTTTTTTATTTTTTGTAACTTAGTGTTTATTTTTTTTGGTAACTTAGGCCTAGATTTGGAGTTTGGCGTTAGCCGTGAAAACCAGCGTTAGAGGCTCCTAATGCTGGTTTTAGGCTACCTCCGGTATTTGGAGTCACTCAAAATAGGGTCTAACGCTCACTTTTCAGCTGTGACTTTTCCATACCGCAGATCCCCTTACGTCAATCGCGTATCCTATCTTTTCAATGGGATTTTTCTAACTCCGGTATTTAGAGTCGTGTCTGAAGTGAGCGTTAGACATCTAACGACAAAACTCCAGCCGCAGGAAAAAAGTCAGTAGTTAAGAGCTTTCTGGGCTAACGCCGGTTCATAAAGCTCTTAACTACTGTACTCTAAAGTACACTAACACCCATAAACTACCTATGTACCCCTAAACCGAGGTCCCCCCACATCGCCGCCACTCGATTACATTTTTTTAACCCCTAATCTGCCGACCGCCACCTACGTTATACTTATGTACCCCTAATCTGCTGCCCCTAACACCGCTGACCCCTATATTATATTTATTAACCCCTAACCTGCCCCCCACAACGTCGCCTCCACCTGCCTACACTTATTAACCCCTAATCTGCCGAGCGGACCGCACCGCTACTATAAAAAAGTTATTAACCCCTAATCCGCCTCACTAACCCTATAATAAATAGTATTAACCCCTAATCTGCCCTCCCTAACATCGCCGACACCTAACTTCAATTATTAACCCCTAATCTGCCGACCGGAGCTCACCGCTATTCTAATAAATGTATTAACCCCTAAAGCTAAGTCTAACCCTAACACTAACACCCCCCTAAGTTAAATATAATTTTAATCTAACGAAATTAATTAACTCTTATTAAATAAATTATTCCTATTTAAAGCTAAATACTTACCTGTAAAATAAATCCTAATATAGCTACAATATAAATTATAATTACATTGTAGCTATTTTAGGATTAATATTTATTTTACAGGTAACTTTGTATTTATTTTAACCAGGTACAATAGCTATTTAATAGTTAAGAACTATTTAATAGCTAAAATAGTTAAAATAATTACAAATTTACCTGTAAAATAAATCCTAACCTAAGTTACAATTAAACCTACCACTACACTATCAATAAATTAATTAAATAAAATACCTATAATTATCTACAATTAAACCTAACACTACACTATCAATAAATAAATTAAATACAATACCTACAAATAACTACAATGAAATAAACTATCTAAAGAACAAAAAATAAAAAAGAACTAAGATACAAAAAATAAAAAAATATTTATAAACATAAGAAAAATATTACAACAATTTTAAACTAATTACACCTACTCTAAGCCCCCTAATAAAATAACAAAGACCCCCAAAATAAAAAAATGCCCTACCCTATTCTAAATTACTAAAGTTCAAAGCTCTTTTACCTTACCAGCCCTGAACAGGGCCCTTTGCGGGGCATGCCCCAAGAAGTTCAGCTCTTTTGCCTGTAAAAAAAACACATACAATACCCCCCCCACATTACAACCCACCACCCACATACCCCTAATCTAACCCAAACCCCCCTTAAATAAACCTAACACTAAGCCCCTGAAGATCTTCCTACCTTGTCTTCACCCTGCCAGGTTCACCGATCGGTCCAGAAGAGCTACTCCGATGTCCTGATCCAAGCCCAAGCGGGGCTGAAGAGGTCCATGATCCGGCTGAAGTCATCATCCAAGCGGGAGCTGAAGAGGTCCATGATCCGGCTGAAGTCTTCATCCAAGCGGGGCAGAAGAGGTCTTCCATCCGATTGAAGTCTTCATCCAAGCGGGATCTTCTATGGTCATCCATCCGGAGCGGAGCGGCAGGATCCAGAAGACCTCCGACGCGGAACATCCATCCTGGCCGACGACTGAATGACGAATGACGTAGGAAGGTAGGAATATTCCATCAGCCAATCAGAATCAAGTTCAATCCGATTGGCTGATCGGATCAGCCAATCGGATTGAACTTGATTCTGATTGGCTGATTCCATCAGCCAATCAGAATATTCCTACCTTAATTCCGATTGGCTGATAGAATCCTATCAGCCAATCGGAATTCGAGGGACGCCATCTTGGATGACATCATTTAAAGGAACCGTCATTCGTCGTTCAGTCGTCGGCCAGGATGGATGTTCCGCGTCGGAGGTCTTCAGGATCCTGCCGCTCCGCTCCGGATGGATGACCATAGAAGATCCCGCTTGGATGAAGACTTCAATCGGATGGAAGACCTCTTCTGCCCCGCTTGGATGAAGACTTCAGCCGGATCATGGACCTCTTCAGCTCCCGCTTGGATGATGACTTCATCCGGATCATGGACCTCTTCAGCCCCCCGCTTGGGCTTGGATCAGGACATCGGAGGAGCTCTTCTGGACCGATCAGTGAACCTGGCAGGGTGAAGACAAGGTAGGAAGATCTTCAGGGGCTTAGTGTTAGGTTTATTTAAGGGGGGTTTGGATTAGATTAGGGGTATGTGGGTGGTGGGTTGTAATGTTGGGGGGGGTATTGTATGTTTTTTTTTACAGGCAAAAGAGCTGAACTTCTTGGGGCATGCCCCGCAAAGGGCCCTGTTCAGGGCTGGTAAGGTAAAAGAGCTTTGAACTTTAGTAATTTAGAATAGGGTAGGGCATTTTTTTATTTTTGGGGGCTTTGTTATTTTATTAGGTGGAAGAAGATGGCTCTGCTCCGCTCCGGAAGAAAGAAGATTGAAGATGCTGCTTGATAGAAGACTTCATCCCGATGATGGACTTCCGACTTCAGCCTGATGATGGATTTCTTCAGCCGCCGCTTGGATCCAGACTTCAGCCCGAGGATGGACGTCACTCTTCAGCCCCCCGCTTGGGCTTGGATCAACACTTCCGAGGCTTGGATCAAGACTTCTGAGGACGGATCGGTGAGCCTGGCATGGTGAAGATAAGGTAGGAAGATCTTCAGGGGCTTAGTGTTAGGTTTATTTAAGGGGGGTTGGGTTAGATTAGGGGTATGTGGGTGGTGGGTTGTAATGTTGGGGGGGTATTGTATGTGTTTTTTTTACAGGCAAAAGAGCTGAATTCTTTGGGGCCTGCCCCGCAAAGGGCCCTGTTCAGGGCTGGTAAGGTAAAAGAGCTTTGAACTTTTTTAATTTAGAATAGGGTAGAGCATTTTTTTTTATTTTGGGGGGCTTTGTTATTTTATTAGGGGGCTTAGAGTAGCTGTAATTAGTTTAAAATTGTTGTAATATTTTTCTTATGTTTGTAAATATTTTTTTATTTTTTGTAACTTAGTTCTTTTTTATTTTTTGTACTTTAGTTAGTTTATTTAAATGTATTTATTTGTAGGTATTGTATTTAATTAATGTATTGATAGTGTAGTGTTAGGTTTAATTGTAGGTAATTGTAGGTATTTTATTTAATTAATTTAATGATAGTATAGTGTTATGTTTAATTGTAACTTAGGTTAGGATTTATTTTACAGGTAATTTTGTAATTATTTTAACTAGGTAATTATTAAATAGTTCTTAACTATTTAATAGCTATTGTACCTGGTTAAAATAATTACAAAGTTGCCTGTAAAATAAATATTAATCCTAAAATAGCTACATTGTAATTATAATTTATATTGTAGCTATATTAGGATTTATTTTACAGTTAAGTATTTAGCTTTAAATAGGAATAATTTATTTAATAAGAGTTAATTTATCTCGTTAGAATAAAATTATATTTAACTTAGGGGGGTGTTAGGGTTAGACTTAGCTTTAGGGGTTAATACATTTATTAGAATAGCGGTGAGCTCCGGTCGGCAGATTAGGGGTTAATGTTTGAAGTTAGGTGTTGGCGATGTTAGGGAGGGCAGATTAGGGGTTAATACTATTTATTATAGGGTTAGTGAGGCGGATTAGGGGTTAATAACTTTATAATAATAGCGGTGCGGTCCGGTCGGCAGAATAGGGGTTAATAAGTGTAGGCAGGTGGAGGCGACGTTGTGGGGGGCAGATTAGGGGTTAATAAATATAATATAGGGGTCGGCGGTGTTAGGGGCAGCAGATTAGGGGTACATAAGGATAATGTAAGTAGCGGCGGTTTACGGAGCGGCAGATTAGGGGTTAAAAATAAAATGCAGGTGTCAGCGATAGCGGGGACGGCAGATTAGGGGTTAATAAGTGTAAGGTTAGGGGTGTTTAGACTCGGGGTACATGTTAGGGTGTTAGGTGCAGACTTAGGAGGTGTTTCCGCATAGCAAACAATGGGGCTGCGTTAAGAGCTGAACGCGGCTTTTTTGCAGGTGTTAGGTTTTTTTCAGCT
Organism: Bombina bombina; assembly: GCF_027579735.1. Taxonomy (NCBI): domain Eukaryota; kingdom Metazoa; phylum Chordata; class Amphibia; order Anura; family Bombinatoridae; genus Bombina; species Bombina bombina. Next base: position 90,541,290 of record NC_069507.1, on the reverse strand, counting down.
CAAACAGAAGATTCCTTCTGCTAGATTTGTTTTCTATGGGGGAATCGTGCACAAGCACGTTTTTGAGGCTGGCCGCTTGCGTAAGCAACTCTGGTATTGAGAGTTGAAGCTGCGTTAAAAATGCTCTACGCTCCTTTTTTGGAGCCTAACGCAGCCTTTATGTGGACTCTCAATACCAGAGTTATTTTTATGGTGCGGCCAGAAAAAAGCCGGCGTTAGCTACGCGGGTCCTTACCGACAAAACTCCAAATCTAGGCCTATGTGTTTGTTATTTTTTGTAACTTAGTGTTTTTTTTTGTGTAACTTAGTGTTTGTTATTTTTTGTAACTAAGTTGTTAGTTTTTTGTAACTTTGTAATTTTTTTAGTGTTTATTTAAATTATTTGAGTAGGGGTAGGTTTCTAAATATATAATATAGTTAATTTAATTTGTAGTTTGATGTAATTTTATTATAAAAGTTAGGTTAGATTAATTATTAATTTAAAATAGTTTAATGTAATTTTATTATAATAGGTTAGATTGATTATTAATTTAATATAGTTTAATGTAATTTTATTATAAAAGTTAGGGTAGGTTAATTAATAGTTTAATATAGCTTAATTTAAATCTAAAGGTAAGTTTAAATTTATTATAAGATAGGGATGAGTTAATATTTAATATAAAGTTAGCGGGTTGTTAGGTTTAGGGGTTAATAGGTTAATTTAGTTTATGGCGATGTGGGGGGCTGGCTGTTTAGGGGTTAATAACATAATGTAGGTGGCGGCGGTATAGGGGTGGCAGATTAGGGGTTAATAAGTATAATGTAGGTGGCGGCGGTGTAGGGGGCAGCAGATTAGGGGGTAATAACATAATGTAGGTGGCGGTGGGCTCCAGGAGCGGAGGAATTGGGGTTAATAAGTTTATTAGAGTGGCGGTGGGCTCCGGGAGTGGAGGAATAGGGGTTAATAACTTTATTAGAGTTGCAGTGGGCTCCTGGAGTGGCGGGATAGGGGTTAATAACTTTATTTAGTTACGGTGGGGTCCAGGAGCGTCGGGATAGGGGTTAAACAGTTTAGTATAGAGCTTGCTGATTGGTAGCTAAATGTAGACATTGGTGTCCTTCACTAAGGTCTGTACTTTGGAAAATGTCCGCCAGAACTTTGGTCCATGCCTATCCCTGAGTTCAAATGCTTTATTAGAAATCATTTAAACTAATAAAGGGGGGTAGCATTGATATATCCACCTGCCCCCTACAGCATGCCAAAACTGTTAGTCCAAGTAACAATTCTAGAAATTCTAGTAGAAAATTTCTTCATACCATGAGCACAAATGCTTGCAGCTTAGGAGATAAATGACCTGAACTCAAGTCAATAATGACTAGGGACAACTTGGATTTAGTTGCTATAACAGAAACATGGTACAATGATTTTCATGACTAGGACATAGTCATACCTGGATTCAGGTTATTTAAAAAGAACAGAGTTGGAAATAAAGGTGGAGGAGTTGCTCTGTATGTAAATGAAAATATAAAGGTTACTGAAATTGTAGGAATAAATGATGAATTGGAAAGTATTTGGGTGACTTTGGAAATTGGAGATAAAAATGTTTTTAGAATAGGGGTTGTATATAGGCCTCCATTGCAGGATGAAAAACTGAACAATCTCTTATTAGAAGAAATAACCAAAATGACCATGAAGGGTAAGGTTATAGTAAAGGGGGACTTTAATTTACCAGATATAGACTGGAAGATTCCTTCTGCTAGATTAGCTAGAAGCAGATATATTTTTGAATCTCTGCTAGGGGAATCACTTGAGCAATAAGTTAAGGAACCAACTCGTAAGGATGCTATGTTAGATTTAATACTTACAAACAGTGATACAGTTTCAGATGTGTCTATAGTTGAGAACTTAGGATCCAGTGACCATCAATCTGTTTTGTATAGTATTCATGTGCAGAAACTGTCCACCCAGACTAAAACAAAAGTTTTAGACTTTAGGAAGGCAGATTTTTCAGTAATGGGAGAATACCTAAAAAATATTTAAAAGGGAAAACTCTTACAGGGGTTCAAAAATGTATCTATTATTGCATAAATGTTTTGTAGAGGATCCATTTATATAGCCCATCTGGTAGTGTTTTTGAAACAATTTAAGGTTTTGCTATTTTTTTAATAACATTGTGCTTGTTTTCAGACTCCTAACCAAGCCCCAAAGTATCAGATGTATACACACGTTTACAGACTCCTGCAGGCTGCTGTTTGTGCAATCTGTCTTTTCATTTGCAAGGGAGGGGGGAGTGTATGCTGTTTCTGTTTCCCCAGTTCCTTTCAGTGGGTGTCCCTGCCTAACCTCATCAACAGTGCTAAACTGGGAGCTTCTAAGTAAGTTTTTAAAAGGTTTTATGCTGTCTATTACATGCAGTTATATGAAAATTGGTGTATACTGTCCCTTTAATAACAGCAACAAAATTAATAAGAGGGGAAATAATCATCTTTTCAATCATTTACAATCAGTTCCAAACAGTTCAAAATCTATAATCTCAATATAATTTAAATATTTTTTAGATTAGCCTACAATTTCCCAGACAATATTGTTAATTTAACTGTCGGCAGGAAGCGAAAACCCTTTCAACTTTCCCTGAGTTAATAGTATGAGTGCGAAAATTCACACTGCAGTCATTCGTTTAAATTTCATTAACTGTTAGAAGGAGTAATCAGGAAACACTTTGCTCCCAGACTGAAGTGCTTTATATTTTAATTAATAGTCTTGTTCTAAAGTACCCAGTGTATCCTAAAATGACACTAGGGTCTACCAACTCTGTGACATCTATTTTATATATTATAAAATACCAAACTATACTGTTGTTTTTTTTATAAATCATATTCCTAAATGTAATACAATACATATAATGCAAAATACACAGCCTAATGAGAATACAACTTGCATTTTGTTGCAAGTTGTAGTGTATTCTTGCTGTAGCTTAAGTGCACCTAGACTTTTTTGTTTAAGTCGCTTCTCTTGTATTATCACATCCATATTACCAGGCACTGTAATGATGGATGTCAGTTTTATAAATGTTTAAAGGGACAGTCAAGTCAAAATTAAACTTTCATGATTACAATAAAGACCGCTGCTCCATAACCTGTCCGCCTGCTTTGAGCAGACGGACAGACATCACCGCAATTCAACCCGATCAAGTAAGACCACTGCTCCTTAACCTCTCCGTCACCTTTTTTTTTTCTTTTTTTTTTTTTTTTTTTTTTTTTAAATTTTTATTATAATTTTGAAAAAGTACAAAGTGCAGTGGCAAAGTAAGCATTACAAGTAAGATATTCACATATATCCAAATACTTTTGTCAGGAGTTTACATATATGTTATCAAATCTAAGAGTGGGGGGGGGGGGGTGATGAGTCTGTTATGCCCAACTAGGCCGCCTAATCGTCCATTATTTTATATAGTGTTATATTGCAATAATCATGCATCTTTCATGGGGAGAGTCCAAGAGAGAGGAAAAAAAAAAAAAAAAAAAAAAAAAGAACAAAGTTAACATAATCTCCTCCCTTCTCACCTCCCCATCCAATCCTGTCCATTTAAACCTCCAATTCGGGGCATATTCACTATATTTGAATATTAATGATACCTTCTATGTTAGCAGTAAAGTCTCTACCCTGATCTAGAATAAAGTCTTTCCAAGTTTTTAAATATGAGTTATCTTTCTTCCTTTCAAGCCTATGGTCATGGGCTGCTATTATTGCACTATCAGAAAGAAGATTTTTTGCTTCTTTGATTGATGGAGCTCGTGGTTTGCACCAATTGTCAAAAATAAGTTTTCTGAGGTTAAGTATCGCAGTTAGAATGAATCTCTTTTTATTCCCCCATGAAATACAGGGGTTCAGTAATATTATAGAATTTATTGAAAGTCTCACTTCAATATTTATCATTTGGGAAAGAAGATAGGCTACCTTATGCCAAAATTGGTTTACTTTCGGGCATTCCCACAGTAGGTGACCCAGATCTGGATCGTTTAAATGGCACTTGATACAAAGATTTTTAACATTACAATTCCACTTAGCTACCCGCCGTGGGGTGAGGTAGTCTCTATTGATAATCTTAAACTGCGTTTCTCTTAGATAAGTTGAAGGGGAGATAGCTAGCGCAGTCTTTAAACTGTTCTCTAGTTGATCTATAGGGTCTATCAAGCTTACTATCTTTCCCCAATATGCCTTCGCCCGTTCTATATATTTTTCAGTCTCTGCTGATCTTAAAATTTTATATATAGAAGTCACTGAACACTTTTCCATTTTAAGATGATCCATTAATGGGTGGTCTTGGAAAGTCTGAGGAAACAGATACAGTAACTTTCGTATATAATCTGTGGCTTGCAAAAAATAGAACATATGTTTCTTCTGTGCTGCCGGAAAGTTATTTAGAAATTCTGTAAATTTATGAAATTTTCTAGTCTTAAAATCATAGAACTCTGCAATCGAGAGAACTTTGGAAGGTGACCATAGACTAAAAGGGTTAGCTGAGTTACCTAGTGGAAAGTGCCAATTTCCTTGAATAGGTAGCCATTTAGAGACCGCTGTGGGATGTCCAAGCAACTTCATGGTATTCCTCCATGCTTTTAAGATATCCTTCAATAAGGGGTGGTTAGCAATTGTATTGCCCAAAATCTTATTTGTTGCATGTATTATAAAGCCCATAGAATAGGGAGCACATATGTGTTCTTCTAAGTACTTATTAGATAGTTTAAATGATTGAAAGAGCCATTCAATTGGAAATCTTATTAATGTTGCTAAATTGTACCATTCCAGGTTTGGAAGTGATAGCCCCCCTCCCAAATATGGTTGGTATAGTATCTCCAGTTTTATTCTAGGTTTTCTCCCACTCCAAAGAAAATATCTCAGTGCCCGATTGAAGCGCCATAGGTCCATTTTTTTTATAAGCAAGGGAAGCATTCTACATGGGTATAAAATTTTTGGGACTATGAACATTTTATAGAGATTAACTTTACCCGAGATTGAAACCGGTAACGCTGCCCAACTTCTTAATTTCATCATGGTTTCTTGGAGGACTGAAAGAATATTGTCGCAATACCAGTCATCTGGGTTAACAGAGAGTTTCAAGCCTAGATATTCCAAGGCATTAGATTCAATAAATTCAAAGGTTTGCTGTTTATTACTCCTTTTCAACCAAATTGCCTTTGATTTTGCCAAATTAGTTTTGTACCCTGAGACATTGCCATAATCCTTTAAAAGTTCTAAGACCATGTCCATGGTATCTTTTGGATTACTGACATACAAAAGTAAATCATCGGCAAATAGGGATATTCTTAGCACTTCCTTGCCTATGTTAATTCCTGTGAGAAGTTCCCTTAATTTGATTGCCAGTGGCTCCAGAACTAAATTGAAAAGTAGGGGTGAAAGAGGACACCCCTGTCTCGTGCCTCTAGAAAGTGTAAAAGATTGAGTTAACTCATTATTGATCATAATTGATGCCTTTGCATCTGAATAGATGTTTCTAATAAAGGTACAGAACTTACTTCCAAATCCGTATTTAGCCATAACTTTGAACATAAATGGCCATTCCACTCTGTCGAAGGCCTTCTCTGCATCCAAAGATAGCAGGAAGGCCTCCGGCAGAGCAGAATCCCCGTCACTGTACTGAGAGATAGCGTGGAGTATCTTTCTAATACTTTTCTCAGATGATCTTCCACTCACAAATCCCACCTGATCCTCGTGTATAATTTTAGGTGCAATTAGCTTCAATCTTTCTGCCAAAATCTTCATCATAATCTTATAATCAAGATTCAGCAGGGATATCGGTCTGTAGGCTGTAAGATCTAGGGGATCCTTATTAGGTTTAGGGATTAGTACGATGTTTGCTCTCTTAAAATCTTCCGATACCCTGATGTTTTCTTCAAAGTACCCTTTGTATAGGTCCTTAAGGACTGGAGTAATTTTTTCTAATAGTACCATATAAAACTCCAAAGGCAGGTTGTCTGGGCCAGGAGATTTTCCTCTAGCTAATGATTTAATGACCCTTACTATCTCCTGGTCACTTATAGGCTTATCTAGAGCTTCCAAGTCTGTTCCTGATATCAATGGTATCTTAATAGAATCTAAAAATCGATCAATGTCTTCTGCTTGTGGTTGTTGTGAAGCATAAAGGTCTGTGAAAAAATTGCGGAATAAGAGAGCCATTTGTTCCTGATCTGAGGTGATACTCTTATCTTTTCTAATAGCCACAATAGGCTTTCTCTGAGTTTGTGTTTTAAAGATGGATGCTAAGAATTTGCCTGCTTTATTGCCATATCTTTTAAATTTGGCTGCTTTGATTTGTATTGATTCTTGGGCTTGTTGTAATAGAAAATGATCCCTATTTTTTTTATTAGAGAAGTAAATTTCTCTGTTTACTATAGTTGGGTTCTGCATATAACTAGCGTAAGCCTCTTTAAGTTTATTAGATAGATCATGGTATCTAGAAACTTGCTTCTTTTTTAATCTCGCCATATATGATATTATCTCTGCTTTTAGATATACTTTAGCCGTTTCCCAGAAAAGAAGTGTATTATTTCTACTGTGAGCATTAAAAGAGCAGTAATCTTCCCAGGCCTTTTCCAAAAAGGACTTAAATTTATCTGAGTTGGCTAAATAGACTGGGAAAAAAAAAGAGTTAGATGTATAGGATTTCTTAACTTGAATTTGTAATATTACAGGGGCATGGTCGGAAAGAGTGAAGTCCAGAATTTCACATTTAGAGATTCTAGGAGCCAAGATTTCTGATACTAGGTATAAATCTAGTCTAGACATGGTATTATGGGATTTAGAATGGCATGTAAACTCCCGAGAATTAGGGTTCATAGTTCTCCAAATGTCTATGAGATTAGTTGATTGGGTCAATAAACTAAAGATTTTTTCTTCATATTTATGATGGGTTCTTGTATAATTCCCTTTTTTCCTGCTTAGGCCCATTCTAGTTCTATCAATGCTCGAGTTAGGGGTAATATTAAAATCCCCTGTTATAATTATGTTATCTTTTGCAAACTTCAAGATATTCTTAATTAACCGGGTCCAGAATGCAACATCGGGACTATTAGGGCCATACAAGTTAACTATTAAGAAGAATTGATTTTGAATCTTCATTCTGACCATTATATACCTAGCCTCTCTATCTCTCACTACTTTAATGATTTCTTGTCCAAGGTGGCAGACTGAAATCATCCCTATCTGATATGATCAGGATGATTGACACCTCCTGCGAGCAGCTGATTGTCCGCAAATGTGCAGGTGGCGGCAATGCACAAGCATTTCACAAGAGACGCTGTGTAATGTTAAATGCCGAAAACGCACTTGTTAAATCTAGCCCTTTATGTCTGCATTTCTCAGTATCATTCCTTAGTGTTTTTATATTGACTATGTAATATTAGATTGTATAAAAAACATACAAAAATGTAACTCTTCTGCTTTCTGTTGTGCAAGCTAATTCAAAGTGCAAGGCACAGCTTTCAAAAAGCCAGCAACATCACTGATCTGTGAAAGTGCGCTGCTTCTATCATCGGATGCAAGAATACGTGTGTTACAAGATGGTGGCCCCCAGTATAAAGATGCAGAGCTTTACCAACTGGCTTCTGTTATAGGTTAAAAAAGATAATGGGGCCTATTAATGATGGTGCGAGCGGACATGATCCGATATAGCGGATCATGTACGCTGCACATCGATAAATGCCGACAGCATACGCTCTCCGCATTTATCATTGCACCAGCAGTTCTTGTAAACTGCTCGTGCAATACCGCCCCCTGCAGATTTGCGGCCATTCGGCCACAAGCAGGGAGTGTCAATCAATGTCTATTTCTGTCCGCCACCTCAGAGCAGGCGGACAGTTTATGAAGCATCGGTCTTTAGACCGCTGCTTCATAACTTCTGTTTCTGAAGGCTCGCCGGAAACACAGGGCCTGAAGGCTCGCCGGAAACACGGAACTTGATAAATATGCCCCATTGGCTTTAATAGAGCTGCAGGTACAGGAGGAAAAACAATACCATGATGATTGGCTGCCTTAATTTATTCCTACATAGCTTTGTTAACTAAAGAAACTCTCATGATACTAAAACAGAAACAGCTTGTTGTGCATGCAATAACATTAGTATAGCTATCAATTCATAACATTATCAAAAGGATTAGCAATGATATTGCAGCATGCAACTTTAAGATGTGGCACATGATTTACCATTTCCCCTAAAGTCCAACTACATGTGTTTGGCAGTCTGTTTAGATAAAAGTAGGGTGACCATATTGCCGCTTTAAAAAGGGACACATATGAAAAATACATATCTCAGGGTTCTTATAATGGAATATTATTTAAAACATTTCTTTAAACAGCCCTGACATATGTATTTTTCATATGTGTCCCTTTTTAAAGCGGCAATATGGTCACCATAGATAAAAGGGACATTAAACACTAAAAACATTTTAAAGCATAGTACAGTATAAGGTTATTTCCCTTATACTATGTTAAAGGAACAGAGTATCTGTGAGAGGAGTTCAAATGATTTATTAGAAGTCATTTAAACTAATAAAGGGGGTAGCATTAATATATCCACCTGCCCCCTACAGCATGCCAAAACTGTTAGTCCAAGTAACAATTCTAGAAATTCTAGTAGAAAATTTCTTCATACCATGAGCACAAATGCTCGCAGCTTAGGAGATAAATGACCTGAACTCACGTCAATAATTACTAGGGACAACTTGGATTTAGTTGCCATAACAGAAACATGGTACAATGATTTTCATGACTGGGACATAGTCATACCTGGATCCAGGTTATTTAAAAAGATCAGAGTAGGAAATAAAGGTGGAGGAGTTGCTCTGTATCGGCTAGATTTGGAGTTTTGTCGGTAACGACCCGAAAAGCTAACGCCGGCTTTTTTCTGGCCGCACCAGAAAAATAGCTCTGGTATTGAGAGTCCACATAAAGGCTGCGTTAGGCTCCAAAAAAGGAGCGTAGAGCATATTTAACGCAGCTTCAACTCTCGATACCAGAGTTGCTTACGCAAGCTGCCAACCTCAAAAACGTGCTCGTGCACGATTCCCCCATAGGAAACAATGGGGCTGTTTGAGCTGAAAAAAAACCTAACACCTGCAAAAAAGCCGCGTTCAGCTCCTAACACAGCCCCATTGTTTGCTATGCGGAAACACTTCCTACGTCTGCACCTAACACTCTAACATGTACCCCGAGTCTAAACACCCCTAACCATACACTTATTAATCCCTAATCTGCCGCCCCCGCTATCGCTGACCCCTGCATATTATTATTAACCCCTAATCTGCAGCTCCGTAAACCGCCGCTACTTACATTATCCCTATGTACCCCTAATCTGCTGCCCTAACATCGCCGACCCCTATATTATATTTATTAACCCCTAATCTGCCCCCCACAACGTCACCTCCACCTGCCTACACTTATTAACCCCTAATCTGCCGAGCGGACCTGAGCGCTACTATAATAAAGTTATTAACCCCTAATCCGCCTCACTAACCCTATAATAAATAGTATTAACCCCTAATCTGCCCTCCCTAACATCGCCGACACCTAACTTCAATTATTAACCCCTAATCTGCCGACTGGAGCTCACCGCTATTCTAATAAATGTATTAACCCCTAAAGCTAAGTCTAACCCTAACACTAACAACCCCCTAACTTAAATATAATTTACATCTAACGAAATTAATTATCTCTTATTAAATAAATTATTCCTATTTAAAGCTAAATACTTACCTGTAAAATAAATCCTAATATAGCTACAATATAAATTATAATTACATTGTAGCTATTCTGATCAGCCAATAGAATGCGAGCTCAATCTGATTGGCTGATTGGATCAGCCAATCGGATTGAACTAATTCTGATTGGCTGATTCCATCAGCCAATCAGAATATTCCTACCTTAATTCCGATTGGCTGATAGAATCCTATCAGCCAATCGGAATTCGAGGGACGCCATCTTGGATGACGTCCCTTAAAGGAACCGTCATTCTTCAGTTGGACGTCGCCGGAAGAAGATGGGTCCGCGGTGGAGGTCTTCAGGATGGAGCCAGTCGTCATCGGATGAAGATAGAAAATGCCGCTTGGATCAAGATGGTTGCCGGTCCGGATCGCCTCTTCTTCCCGGATAGGATGAAGACTTTGGAGCCTCTTCTGGACCTCTTCAGCCACCGGATGATGGATCGCCAGCCCCCGCTTGGGTTGGATGAAGATTTTGGAGCCAGGACGGATCGGTGACAGCTGGTGAGGTGAAGACAAGGTAGGATGATCTTCAGGGGCTTAGTGTTAGGTTTATTTAAGGGGGGTTTGGGTTAGATTAGGGGTATGTGGGTGGTGGGTTGTAATGTTGGGGGGGGGTATTGAATGTTTTTTTTTACAGGCAAAAGAGCTGAACTTCTTGGGGCATGCCCCGCAAAGGGCCCTGTTCAGGGCTGGTAAGGTAAAAGAGCTTTGAACTTTAGTAATTTAGAATAGGGTAGGGCATTTTTTATTTTGGGGGTCTTTGTTATTTTATTAGGGGGCTTAGAGTAGGTGTAATTAGTTTAAAATTGTTGTAATATTTTTCTTATGTTTGTAAATATTTTTTTTATTTTTTGTACTTTAGTTAGTTTATTTCATTGTAGTTATTTGTAGATATTGTATTTAACGACTGAATGACGAATGACGTAGGAAGGTAGGAATATTCCATCAGCCAATCAGAATCAAGTTCGGATCAGCCAATCGGATTGAACTTGATTCTGATTGGCTGATTCCATCAGCCAATCAGAATATTCCTACCTTAATTCCGATTGGCTGATAGAATCCTATCAGCCAATCGGAATTCGAGGGACGCCATCTTGGATGACGTCATTTAAAGGAACCGTCATTCGTCGTTCAGTCGTCGGCCAGGATGGATGTTCCGCGTCGGAGGTCTTCAGGATCCTGCCGCTCCGCTCCGGATGGATGACCATAGAAGATCCCGCTTGGATGAAGACTTCAATCGGATGGAAGACCTCTTCTGCCCCGCTTGGATGAAGACTTCAGCCGGATCATGGACCTCTTCAGCTCCCGCTTGGATGATGACTTCAGCCGGATCATGGACCTCTTCAGCCCCCCGCTTGGGCTTGGATCAGGACATCGGAGGAGCTCTTCTGGACCGATCAGTGAACCTGGCAGGGTGAAGACAAGGTAGGAAGATCTTCAGGGGCTTAGTGTTAGGTTTATTTAAGGGGGGTTTGGATTAGATTAGGGGTATGTGGGTGGTGGGTTGTAATGTTGGGGGGGGTATTGTATGTTTTTTTTTACAGGCAAAAGAGCTGAACTTCTTGGGGCATGCCCCGCAAAGGGCCCTGTTCAGGGCTGGTAAGGTAAAAGAGCTTTGAACTTTAGTAATTTAGAATAGGGTAGAGCATTTTTTTTTATTTTGGGGGGCTTTGTTATTTTATTAGGGGGCTTAGAGTAGGTGTAATTAGTTTAAAATTGTTGTAATATTTTTCTTATGTTTGTAAATATTTTTTTATTTTTTGTACTTTAGTTAGTTTATTTAAATGTATTTATTTGTAGGTATTGTATTTAATTAATGTATTGATAGTGTAGTGTTAGGTTTAATTGTAGGTAATTGTAGGTATTTTATTTAATTAATTTAATGATAGTATAGTGTTATGTTTAATTGTAACTTAGGTTAGGATTTATTTTACAGGTAATTTTGTAATTATTTTAACTAGGTAATTATTAAATAGTTCTTAACTATTTAATAGCTATTGTACCTGGTTAAAATAATTACAAAGTTGCCTGTAAAATAAATATTAATCCTAAAATAGCTACAATGTAATTATAATTTATATTGTAGCTATATTAGGATTTATTTTACAGTTAAGTATTTAGCTTTAAATAGGAATAATTTATTTAATAAGAGTTAATTTATCTCGTTAGAATAAAATTATATTTAACTTAGGGGGGTGTTAGGGTTAGACTTAGCTTTAGGGGTTAATACATTTATTAGAATAGCGGTGAGCTCCGGTCGGCAGATTAGGGGTTAATGTTTGAAGTTAGGTGTTGGCGATGTTAGGGAGGGCAGATTAGGGGTTAATACTATTTATTATAGGGTTAGTGAGGCGGATTAGGGGTTAAAAACTTTATAATAATAGCGGTGCGGTCCGGTCGGCAGAATAGGGGTTAATAAGTGTAGGCAGGTGGAGGCGACGTTGTGGGGGGCAGATTAGGGGTTAATAAATATAATATAGGGGTCGGCGGTGTTAGGGGCAGCAGATTAGGGGTACATAAGGATAATGTAAGTAGCGGCGGTTTACGGAGCGGCAGATTAGGGGTTAAAAATAAAATGCAGGTGTCAGCGATAGCGGGGACGGCAGATTAGGGGTTAATAAGTGTAAGGTTAGGGGTGTTTAGACTCGGGGTACATGTTAGGTTGTTAGGTGCAGACTTAGGAGGTGTTTTCGCATAGCAAACAATGGGGCTGCGTTAAGAGCTGAACGCGGCTTTTTTGCAGGTGTTAGGTTTTTTTTCAGCTCAAACAGCCCCATTGTTTTCTATGGGGGAATCGTGCACAAGCACGTTTTTGAGGCTGGCCGCTTGCGTAAGCAACTCTGGTATTGAGAGTTGAAGCTGCGTTAAAAATGTTCTACGCTCCTTTTTTGGAGCCTAACGCAGCCTTTATGTGGACTCTCAATACCAGAGTTATTTTTATGGTGCGGCCAGAAAAAAGCTGGCGTTAGCTACGCGGGTCCTTACCGACAAAACTCCAAATCTAGGCCTATGTGTTTGTTATTTTTTGTAACTTAGTGTTTTTTTTTGTGTAACTTAGTGTTTGTTATTTTTTGTAACTAAGTTGTTAGTTTTTTGTAACTTTGTAATTTTTTTAGTGTTTATTTAAATTATTTGAGTAGGGTTAGGTTTCTAAATATATAATATAGTTAATTTAATTTGTAGTTTGATGTAATTTTATTATAAAAGTTAGGTTAGATTAATTATTAATTTAAAATAGTTTAATGTAATTTTATTATAATAGGTTAGATTGATTATTAATTTAATATAGTTTAATGTAATTTTATTATAAAAGTTAGGGTAGGTTAATTAATAGTTTAATATAGCTTAATTTAAATCTAAAGGTAAGTTTAAATTTATTATAAGATAGGGATGAGTTAATATTTAATATAAAGTTAGCGGGTTGTTAGGTTTAGGGGTTAATAGGTTAATTTAGTTTATGGCGATGTGGGGGGCTGGCTGTTTAGGGGTTAATAACATAATGTAGGTGGCGGCGGTATAGGGGTGGCAGATTAGGGGTTAATAAGTATAATGTAGGTGGCGGCGGTGTAGGGGGCAGCAGATTAGGGGGTAATAACATAATGTAGGTGGCGGTGGGCTCCAGGAGCGGAGGAATTGGGGTTAATAAGTTTATTAGAGTGGCGGTGGGCTCCGGGAGTGGAGGAATAGGGGTTAATAACTTTATTAGAGTTGCAGTGGGCTCCTGGAGTGGCAGGATAGGGGTTAATAACTTTATTTAGTTACGGTGGGGTCCAGGAGCGTCGGGATAGGGGTTAAACAGTTTAGTATAGAGCTTGCTGATTGGTAGCTAAATGTAGACATTGGTGTCCTTCACTAAGGTCTGTACTTTGGAAAATGTCCGCCAGAACTTTGGTCCATGCCTATCCCTGAGTTCAAATGCTTTATTAGAAATCATTTAAACTAATAAAGGGGGGTAGCATTGATATATCCACCTGCCCCCTACAGCATGCCAAAACTGTTAGTCCAAGTAACAATTCTAGAAATTCTAGTAGAAAATTTCTTCATACCATGAGCACAAATGCTTGCAGCTTAGGAGATAAATGACCTGAACTCAAGTCAATAATTACTAGGGACAACTTGGATTTAGTTGCTATAACAGAAACATGGTACAATGATTTTCATGACTAGGACATAGTCATACCTGGATTCAGGTTATTTAAAAAGAACAGAGTTGGAAATAAAGGTGGAGGAGTTGCTCTGTATGTAAATGAAAATATAAAGGTTACTGAAATTGTAGGAATAAATGATGAATTGGAAAGTATTTGGGTGACTTTGGAAATTGGAGATAAAAATGTTTTTAGAATAGGGGTTGTATATAGGCCTCCATTGCAGGATGAAAAACTGAACAATCTCTTATTAGAAGAAATAACCAAAATGACCATGAAGGGTAAGGTTATAGTAAAGGGGGACTTTAATTTACCAGATATAGACTGGAAGATTCCTTCTGCTAGATTAGCTAGAAGCAGATATATTTTTGAATCTCTGCTAGGGGAATCACTTGAGCAATAAGTTAAGGAATCAACTCGTAAGGATGCTATGTTAGATTTAATACTTACAAACAGTGATACAGTTTCAGATGTGTCTGTAGTTGAGAACTTAGGATCCAGTGACCATCAATCTGTTTTGTATAGTATTCATGTGCAGAAACTGTCCACCCAGACTAAAACAAAAGTTTTAGACTTTAGGAAGGCAGATTTTTCAGTAATGGGAGAATACCTAAAAAAATATTTAAAAGGGAAAACTCTTACAGGGGTTCAAAAATGTATCTATTATTGCATAAATGTTTTGTAGAGGATCCATTTATATAGCCCATCTGGTAGTGTTTTTGAAACAATTTAAGGTTTTGCTATTTTTTTAATAACATTGTGCTTGTTTTCAGACTCCTAACCAAGCCCCAAAGTATCAGATGTATACACACGTTTACAGAGTCCTGCAGGCTGCTGTTTGTGTAATCTGTCTTTTCATTTGCAAGGGAGGGGGGAGTGTATGCTGTTTCTGTTTCCCCAGTCCCTTTCAGTGGGTGTCCCTGCCTAACCTCATCAACAGTGCTAAACTGGGAGCTTCTAAGTAAGTTTTTAAAAGGTTTTATACTGTATATTTATATCAGTATCTGTGCATATTCTTCTTTATAGTAGTGTCTATTACATGCAGTTATATGAAAATTGGTGTATACTGTCCCTTTAATAACAGCAACAAAATTAATAAGAGGGGAAATAATCATCTTTTCAATCATTTACAATCAGTTCCAAACAGTTCTAAATCTATAATCTCAATATAATTTAAATATTTTTTAGATTAGCCTACAATTTCCCAGCCAATATTGTTAATTTAACTGTCGGCAGGAAGCGAAAACCCTTTCAACTTTCCCTGAGTTAATAGTATGAGTGCGAAAATTCACACTGCAGTCATTCGTTTAAATTTCATTAACTGTTAGAAGGAGTAATCAGGAAACACTTTGCTCCCAGACTGAAGTGCTTTATATTTTAATTAATAGTCTTGTTCTAAAGTACCCAGTGTATCCTAAAATGACACTAGGGTCTACCAACTCTGTGACATCTATTTTATAAATTATAAAATACCAAACTATACTGTTGTTTTTTTTTATAAATCATATTCCTAAATGTAATACAATACATATAATGCAAAATACACAGCCTAATGAGAATACAACTTGCATTTTGTTTCAAGTTGTAGTGTATTCTTGCAGTAGCTTAAGTGCACCTAGACTTTTTTGTTTAAGTTCAGAGTCGCTTCTCTTGTATTATCACATCCATATTACCAGGCACTGTAATGATGGATGGCTAGTTTATAAATGTTTAAAGGGACAGTCAAGTCAAAATTAAACTTTCATGATTCCAGTAGGGCATGCGATTTTAAACAACTTTCAAATTTACTTTGATCATCAAATTTGCTTTGCTCTCTTGGTATTCTTCGTGAAAAACTAAACCTAGATAGGCTCATATGCTAATTTCTAAGCCGTTGAACCGCCTCTTATCTCAATACATTTTGACAGTTTTTGCCAGTTGGACACTGCTAGTTCATGTGATATAGATAACATTGTGCTCACTTCTGTGGAGTTATTTATTATTCAGCACTGATTGGCTAAAATGCAAGTCTGTCAAAAGCACTGAAATAAGGGGGCAGTCTGCAGAGGCTTAGATACAAAGTAATCACATAGGTAAAAAGTGTATTATTATAACAGTGTTGGTTATGCAAAACTGGGGAATGGGTAATAAAAGGATTATCTACCAATCTTTAGGAATTGGCATAACCAGAATTGGTACAGGTACAAGTAATTCTGGAGACAGTAAGGCTATGTAAGGTCTGTGTAAAATAAAAAATAATAATAAAGTAAGTTGTTTTTCAGTTTAGTGGTTGTGACTTTATGGATAGATACTTGTTTGTTTATCATTATATTTTGAATTCGTGTAGGTGTTCTATTAACTTTAACAAGAGCTTTATTAGTGTCAGTAATTTGAATCTGAGTGTAACGTATTGTCACACAGTATAGACAATAGCAGAGATATGCTGCTGATTGTAATCAGCAAGTTGTGTGAATGAGTCTAATAAAGGCATGTATGCTTGATTAGAGAGGAGAGAAGAAAGTGTATAGACATCTGTTGTTTAGGTTAAAATAATAAAGACAGTGGTTTGATGGTACAAAGAAAAAGGCGATTAAATAGTACTGAATATAAATACCTATGGCCTAGATTTAGAGTTGGGCGGTAGCCGTCAAAACCAGCGTTAGAGGCTCCTAACGCTGGTTTTTACCGCCCTCTGGTATTTGGAGCCAGTCATTAAAGGGTCTAACGCTCACTTTCCAGCCGCGACTTTTCCATACCGCAGATCCCCCTACGCCATTTGCGTATCCTATCTTTTCAATGGGATCTTTCTAACGCTGGTATTTAGAGTCGTGGCTGAAGTGAGCGTTAGAAATCTAACGACAAAACTCCAGCCGCAGAAAAAAGTCAGTAGTTAAGAGCTTTCTGGGCTAACGCCGGTTTATAAAGCTCTTAACTACTGTGCTCTAAAGTACACTAACACCCATAAACTACCTATGTACCCCTAAACCGAGGTCCCCCCAAATCGCCGCCACTCTATTAAATTTTTTTAACCCCTAATCTGCCAACCGCACACCGCTGCCACCTACATTATCCCTATGTACCCCTAATCTGCTGCCCCTAACACCGCCGACCCCTATATTATATTTATTAACCCCTAATCTGCCCCCCTCAACGTAGCCTCCACCTGCCTACACTTATTAACCCCTAATCTGCCGAGCGGACCGCACCGCTACTATAATAAAGTTATTAACCCCTAATCCGCCTCACTCCCGCCTCAATAACCCTATAATAAATAGTATTAACCCCTTATCTGCCCTCCCTAACATCACCAACACCTAACTTCAATTATTAACCCCTAATCTGCCGACGGAATCTCGCCACTACTGTAATAAATGGATTAACCCCTAAAGCTAAGTCTAACCCTAACACTAACACCCCCCTAAGTTAAATATAATTTAAATCTAACAAAATAAATTAACTCTTATTAAATAAATTATTCCTATTTAAAGCTAAATACTTACCTGTAAAATAAACCCTAATATAGATACAATATAAATTATAATTATATTATAGCTATTTTAGGATTTATATTTATTTTACAGGTAACTTTGTATTTATTTTAACCAGGTACAATAGCTATTAAATAGTTAAGAACTATTTAATAGCTAAAATAGTTAAAATAATTACAAAATTACTTGTAAAATAAATCCTAACCTAAGTTACAATTAAACCTAACACTACACTATCAATAAATTAATTAAATAAAATACCTACAATTATCTACAATTAAACCTAACACTACACTATCAATAAATTAATTAAATACAATATCTACAAATAAATACAATGAAATAAACTAGCTATAGTACAAAAAATAAAAAAGAACTAAGTTACAAAAAATAAAAAAATATTACAACAATTTTAAACTAATTACACCTACTCTAAGCCCCCTAATAAAATAACAAAGCCCCACAAAATAAAAAAATGCTCTACCCTATTCTAAATTAAAAAAGTTCAAAGCTCTTTTACCTTACCAGCCCTGAACAGGGCCCTTTGCGGGGCATGCCCCAAAGAATTCAGCTCTTTTGCCTGTAAAAAGAACACATACAATACCTCCCCCAACATTACAACCCACCACCCACATACCCCTAATCTAACCCAAACCCCCCTTAAATAAACCTAACACTAAGCCCCTGAAGATCTTCCTACCTTATCTTCACCATGCCAGGTTCATCGATCCGTCCTCGGAAGTCTTGATCCAAGCCTCGGAAGTGTTGATCCAAGCCCAAGCGGGGGGCTGAAGAGTGACGTCCATCCTCGGGCTGAAGTCTGGATCCAAGCGGCGGCTGAAGAAATCCATCATCAGGCTGAAGTCGGAAGTCCATCATCGGGATGAAGTCTTCTATCAAGCAGCATCTTCAATCTTCTTTCTTCCGGAGCGGAGCGGAGCCATCTTCTTCCCAGCCGACGCGGATCCATCCTCTTCTAACGACGCCTACTAGCCGAATGACGGTTCCTTTAAATGACGTCATCCAAGATGGCGTCCGTCGAATTCCGATTGGCTGATAGGATTCTATCAGCCAATCGGAATTAAGGTAGAAAATTCTGATTGGCTGATGGAATCAGCCAATCAGATTCAAGTTCAATCCGATTGGCTGATCCGATCAGCCAATCAGATTGAGCTCGCATTCTATTGGCTGTTCCAATCAGCCAATAGAATGCAAGCTCAATCTGATTGGCTGATTCCATCAGCCAATCAGAATTTTCCTACCTTAATTCCGATTGGCTGATAGAATCCTATCAGCCAATCGGAATTCGAGGGACGCCATCTTGGATGACGTCATTTAAAGGAACCGTCTTTCGGCTAGTAGGCGTCGTTAGAAGAGGATGGATCCACGTCGGCTGGGAAGAAGATGGCTCCGCTCCGGAAGAAAGAAGATTGAAGATGCTGCTTGATAGAAGACTTCATCCCGATGATGGACTTCCGACTTCAGCCCGATGATGGATTTCTTCAGCCGCCGCTTGGATCCAGACTTCAGCCCGAGGATGGACGTCACTCTTCAGCCCCCCGCTTGGGCTTGGATCAACACTTCCGAGGCTTGGATCAAGACTTCCGAGGACGGATCGGTGAACCTGGCATGGTGAAGATAAGGTAGGAAGATCTTAAGGGGCTTAGTGTTAGGTTTATTTAAGGGGGGTTTGGGTTAGATTAGGGGTATGTGGGTGGTGGGTTGTAATGTTGGGGGGGGTATTGTATGTGTTTTTTTTACAGGCAAAAGAGCTGAATTCTTTGGGGCATGCCCCGCAAAGGGCCCTGTTCAGGGCTGGTAAGGTAAAAGAGCTTTGAACTTTTTTTAATTTAGAATAGGGTAGGGCATTTTTTTATTTTTGGGGGCTTTGTTATTTTATTAGGGGGCTTAGAGTAGGTGTAATTAGTTTAAAATTGTTGTAATATTTTTCTAATGTTTGTAAATATTTTTTTATTTTTTGTAACTTAGTTCTTTTTTATTTTTTGTACTTTAGTTAGTTTATTTCATTGTATTTATTTGTAGATATTGTATTTAATTAATTAATTGATAGTGTAGTGTTAGGTTTAATTGTAGATAATTGTAGGCATTTTATTTAATTAATTGATTGATAGTGTAGTGTTAGGTTTAATTGTAACTTAGGTTAGGATTTATTTTACAGGTAATTTTGTAATTATTTTAACTATTTTAGCTATTAAATAGTTCTTAACTATTTAATAGCTATTGTACCTGGTTAAAATAAATACAAAGTTACCTGTAAAATAAATATAAATACTAAAATAGCTATAATATAATTATAATTTATATTGTAGCTATATTAGGGTTTATTTTACAGGTAAGTATTTAGCTTTAAATAGGAATAATTTATTTAATAAGAGTTAATTTATTTTGTTAGATTTAAATTATATTTAATTTAGGGGGGTGTTAGTGTTAGGGTTAGACTTAGCTTTAGAGGTTAATCCATTTATTACAGTAGCGGCGAGATTCGGTCGGCAGATTAGGGGTTAATAATTGAAGTTAGGTGTTGGCGATGTTAGGGAGGGCAGATTAGGGGTTAATACTATTTATTATAGGGTTATTGAGGCGGGAGTGAGGCGGATTAGGGATTAATAACTTTATTATAGTAGCGGTGCGGTCCGCTCGGCAGATTAGGGGTTAATAAGTGTAGGCAGGTGGAGGCGACGTTGAGGGGGCAGATTAGGGGTTAATAAATATAATATAGGGGTCGGCTGTGTTAGGCGCAGCAGATTAGGGGTACATAGCTATAATGTAGGTGGCAGCGGTGTACGGAGCGGCAGATTAGGTGTTAATAATAATATGCAGGGTCAGCGATAGCGGGGGCGGCAGATTAGGGGTTAATAAGTGTAAGGTTAGGGGTGTTTAGACTCGGGGTACATGTTAGAGTGTTAGGTGCAGACGTAGGAAGTGTTTCCCCATAGCAAACAATGGGGCTGCGTTAGGAGCTGAACGCTGCTTTTTTGCAGGTGTTAGGTTTTTTTTCAGCTCAAACTGCCCCATTGTTTTCTATGGGAATATCGTGCACGAGCACGTTTTTGAAGCTGGCTGCGTCCGTAAGCACCGCTGGTATCTAGAGTTCCAGTGGCGTTAAATTATGCTCTACGCTCCCTTTTTGGAGCCTAACGCACTGAAAACCCAGCCATTCTGTGAACTCTAAATATTAGCGGTATTTAAAAGGTGCGGGAGAAAAAAAGCACGCGTAGCTAACGCACCCCTTTGGCCGCCAAACTCTAAATCTAGCCGTATGGGTGCTAATTATCATTAAAATCAAGAGAGCATAGCAGGGTAAAACTGCACTAGAAAGACTATGTACAAGACATGTAACAGCAAATAGAAAGTGCTTATCCCTACAATATTATCACAAAATGGATAGGGTAGATAATACAAAACCAAAAATATTTAACCATTCATACAAAGGGGTCAATTTACTAAAGTGCGAGCGGACATGATAGGATGTAGTGTATCATGTCCGCTGCACATTGATAAATGCCAACAGCATACGCTGTCGGCATTTATCATTGAACCAGGAGTTCTTGTGAACTGCTGGTGCAATGCCACCCCCTGCAGATTTGCAGCCAATTGGCCGCTAGCAGGGGGTGTCAATCAACCCGATCGTATTCGATCGGGTTGATTTCTGTCCGCCATCTCAGAGCAGGCAGACAAGTTATGGAGCAGCGGCTCGCCGGAAACATGGGCATTAAGCTCCGTACGGAGCTTGATAAACTGACCCCTTAGTCTTTATTGGTTTACTATTCAATCATAATAATTTAAAAAAAACACTTAAACTCTCCTGAAAACATAATTAAAATGTAAAGCGTGTGTGTGACTAATACATTTGTAATTAAACAGTCTTAGAGGCCTATTTAACAAAGGTCTGTCAGCTCTTGTGAGCTGCTGGTGCAATGCCGCCCCCTGCAGACTCGCGGCCAATCTGCCGCCAGCAGGGGGTGTCAATCAACCCAAACATATTCAATCGGGTTGATTTCTGTCTGCTGTCTCAGAGCAGGTGGACAGGTTATGGAGCAGAGGTCTTTACACCGCTGCTCCATAACTTGTGTTTCTGGGCCTCTTAGTGTGAAACACTGTATCAGGTACAGGGTATAAGGTCTACACTAGACGAGGAGAAACACAGAGTATCTAGATAGTCTGATATAGTTATGCTCAAAAATAGCGTGGCAGGAAAGGACTATATAAATCAGTGGTTCACGGATTGAGGGAATAATAACTATGCGGTAAGAACCCTCTCCGTGTTCATGAAATTCCTTGCTGCTCGCGATTACGATTGTTCAGCCTTTAAATTTAAACTGTGATCTCTCTGATAGTGAGGTTTAAATGTGAGACACTGTATCTAGTACATGATATCTAGTAGCGAGATATAAGGTATCTTATTTGTCAGAGGTTATTGTATTTAGAGTAGCGTGACCGCACATCTGTTAGATACAGAGTTACATTGTTATAATAACATAAACCATGCCCTATTTGTATTCAAAAAACTCTTTGCTGCTCACGCTTACACTAGTGTTACCAATAGATTTGGCAAGTTATCTCTCTACTAGTCAATTATACGTTCAGAGTAGTATGATAGGGAAGGGTGAGTCTATTTGGAGCAGGATTAGGGGATTACGGCTATTGGGTTAATATCCAGTTTGTATCCATACATTTTCTTGCTGCTCACGCTTACATTCAAACCACCATTCCATTCAACAAATCACTGTATCACTCTAATTTTTTAACTGCATATTCTCATTGAAATTGATGGCAGTTTTCTGCCTTGATAGCTTAATATTGTGTGTATGACAATTCAGTACTGTGTGATATAACTGTGAAACCAGTCAGTTTAACGTTAATTCAGCCCCCACTATAGAAGGGGCTTAACACAGAGAGATGATGTGTTGAATGGAATGGTGGTTTGAATGTAAGCGTGAGCATCAAGGAAATTTATGGATACAAACTCGATATTAACCCTGAAGGCTCGCGGGAAACAGAAGTTATGAAGCAGCGGTCTAAAGACTCCATAACCTTTCCGCCTGCTCTGAGACGGCAGACAGAAATCAACCCGATTGAATACGTTTGAGTTGATTGACACCTCTGCAGGGGGCGGCATTGCACCAGCAGTTCACAAGAACTGCTGGTGTAATGATAAATGCCGACAGCGTATGCGCAGCAGACATGATACTCTACATCATATCATGTCCGTCCGTACTGTAATAAATATACCCAATAGTATGAATGGTTAAATATTTTTGTTGTTGTATTATCTACCCTATCCATTTTTTGATAGTAATGTAGGGGTAAGCACTTTCTTTTTGCTGTTACTTATCTTATAACTCATTCTTTCAAGGGTTTGATGGTGTCCTAGGGCAGTGATTCTCAACCGCAGTCCTCAATTACCCCCAACAGACCAGGTTTTCATCATAGCTGAACTAGAGCACAGATAAAATAATCAGCTGATCAGTAACCATGGTTACTAACCTGCTCTAATCCACTAGCTGATTATTTCTTGTTTAGCTATAATGAAAACCTGGCCTGTTGGGGGTACATGAGGACCGCTGTTGAGAAACACTGTTCTAGGGGAAGAAATAGTAAAGTTTGTGTAAACAAGGTTATAGTAAATTTATTTTAATAAACTGAGCCTGAAGATTGGGCGGTGTGTACATTAAAGGGATACTAAACCCAATTTTTTTCTTTCATGATTCAGATCGACATGCAATTTTACACAACTTTCTAATTTACTCCTATTATCAATTATTCTTTGTTCTCTTGGTATCTTTATTTAACCCCTTAATGACAACTGACGTACCAGGTACGTCATGCATTAACAACCAGTTAATGACAATAGACGTACCTGGTACGTCAGTTGTCTAAGAGAGTGCTGGAAGCGATCGCAATCGCTTCCAGCAGCTCTCAGGGTATTGCAGTGATGCCTCCATATGAAGGCATCCTGCAATACCTTTTTAGAAGACTCCGATGCAGAGAGAGCCACTCTGTGGCCCTCTTTGCACCGGTAGCGATGGTGCTGGTTCGTTGGTGGGTGGGAGCATAACAGGGAGGCGGGTGGGCGGCCCATCGCTACCCGGCATCCGGTTCCTGTAAGTGCAATGTGCACGTGCGGGGGCGTGCGTGCGCGCGCGCGATTAGCTGGCCACTGACACCAATGAGGAGGAAAGAGGGGGGAAAAAAGATTTTAAAAATATAAATATATAAGGATCTGGGAGGGGGAGGGGGTTGGGGTATTGTGGGGGGCTGCTACACTACAGAAAATATTAATAATTGCAAAAAGAGAAAAAGATACTTTTGTTTTTGGGGGCAAATTGGGTACTGGCAGACAGCTGCCAGTACCCAAGATGGCGGCAAATAGGTAGGGGAGAGTGTTAGAGAGCTGGGGGGGGGGATCATGGAGGTTGGGGCTAAGGCAGGGGTCCCAAAGGGGTTTTATTAAAAAAAAAGAAAAACTCCTTTTATTTAGTACTGGCAGACTTTCTGCCAGTACTTAAGATGGCGGGGACAATTGTGGGGTGGGGGAGGGAAGAGAGCTGTTTGGGAGGGATCAGGGGGTGGGATGTGTCAGGTGGGAGGCTGATCTCTACCCTAAAGCTAAAATTAACCCTGCAAGCTCCCTACAACCTACCTAATTAACCCCTTCACTGCTGGGCATAATTTACGTGTGGTGCGCAGCAGCATTTAGCGGCCTTCTAATTACCAAAAAGCAACCCCAAAGCCATATAAGTCTGCTATTTCTGAACAAAGGGGATCCCAAAGAAGCATTTACAACCATTTGTGCCTTAATTGCAGAAGCTGTTTGTAAATAATTTCAGTGGGAAACCTAAAGTTTGTGACAAAATTTGTGAAAAAGTGAACTTTTTTTTTTATTTGATGACATTTGGCGGTGAAATGGTGGCATGAAATATACCAAAATGGGCCTAGATCAATACTTTGGGTTGTCTTCTAAAAAAAAATATATACATGTCAAGGGATATTCAGGTTTTCCTGACAGATATCAGGGTTCCAATGTAACTAGCGCTAATTTTGAAAAAAAGGGGTTTGGAAATAGCAAAGTGCTACTTGTATTTATGGCCCTATAAATTGCAAAAAAAGCAAAGAACATGTAAACATTGGGTATTTCTAAACTCAGGACAAAATTTAGAAACTATTTAGCATAGGTGTTTTTTGGTGATTGTAGATGTGTAACAGATTTTGGGGGTCAAAGTTAGAAAAAGTGTGTTTTTTTCAATTTTTTCCTCATATTTTATATTTTTTTTATAGGAAATTATAAGATATGATGAAAATAATGGTATCTTTAGAAAGTCCATTTAATGGCGAGAAAAACGGTATATAATATGTGTGGGTACAGTAAATGTGTAAGAGGAAAATTACAGCTAAACACAAACACAGCAGAAATGTAAAAATAGCCTTTGTCATTAAGGGTAAGAAAATTGAAAAATGGTCTGGTCATTAAGCGGTTAAAAAATCTGGAATGAAAGCTATAGGAGCCAGCCCACTTTAGGTTAAGCACCTGTGTTGCACTTGCTGATTGGATGGCTAAATATAGCCACTATTCAGCAAGCACTATCCAGGGTGCTGAATCAAAAATGGGCCGACTCCAAAGCTTTTATTCCTGCTTTTTTTTTGCCAAGAGAATGAAGAAAAATTGACAATAAGAATAAATTAGAAAGTTGCTTAAAAGTGCATGTTCTATCCGAATAATGAAAGAAAAAAATTGCGTTTAGTATCCCTTTAAGAAACAAAAACACCAGTATAACTGATCACCCTGCTGTTGTTCCTCCTGTGCTTGCTCTCTTCAAAGCCATTCTCCTATTAACCACTTGCAGGTGGTGTTGGTTGGTGAAGCTCTGCAATAACTAAAAGCGGCCATCTTGGAGCTTAGGTATTCTCACTCCCTGTGACAGAAATGGTGCACATTCACAGATTAGTACATTGTCTATCTTTGTGACAGCTACAGTGCATTGCATGTTAGTGTGTGGGAACTGTTACATTTTTGGAAGTTGCTCTGCATTGCTCAATATTATTTTTGAGGGCTTATTTAAAGGGACAGTGTACTGTAAAACTGAGTGTGAAAAGTATAAGAACTTGCTCCTTTAGGTTTATTTTTGTATATGATTTTGTTCTTTAAAATCACAAACAATTAAAATGGGTTTATCTTGCAGGGAAATGATATTTCCTAATTTAATCACATTCTGTACACATACATGTTTCTTTATATTAATTTCTGTCTGCATGCCAAAGCCCAATACTTAGAACAGTTGAAAATTAAAATGGTATTGCTTATCTGTCTTACCTCCCACTGGGAGTGTAATTTCTTCTGCTGGATATGTTTGCACAACGTTTACCTAAGCATAGAATCTTTTGGTATAGGTAGAGATACCACAGACAAAACCAGCTATTTTAAACACTGATATAAAGGTAAAGGAGCTATTTGTAAACAACTGAATACACTCTAGCTGGTAAAATAAATCATTAGGAACACATTAACCCCTTAACAATGCTGGTCATTAAGGGTTTTTCAAGTCATAGTAGCTCCGGTCTCACTGCAAGCAGCAGGACCACGCTATTATGACTTCCCTTTCGGCTGTAGTCATCTTGGAATAGTTTAGTCTTGCAATCCCCATTCAAAATGGATAACTTGTCCTTATAAATATATATTTCATGCAACTTTTTAACTGTGTAAAAAAAATAGCAAAACTGTATCATGCACTCTAACTAAGATTACTTGCATGTTAACTTTGCTAGACAGAGGCTTTTTGAGCGAGTTGTGTTGCACTCATATTATGAATTAAAGGTAAAAGGTTTTACAAAGAAGAACATGTTCTATTTATTTTTAAATATATATATAACCGGCGTGCATTAAAATAGATTGTGCTCAAGCGAACACGTTTACAAGCCCCACTGGTGCTCTGAACAGCTGTAGTATTTAAAATGCTTGTGCACTGAGTATATCTAGCTATGCTTCACATGCACATGCAGAGAAAAATGTTAATACTAAAACAGTGATAACTTTTACTAGAAGCATGTTTTGTTAATACATGTATATTGCAAATATGTTTCTATTCAAAGATGTAATTCATCTATGAGCATTTAAATTTTGATCGGACTATCCCTTTAAGCAAACATTTTCCTCATCTAACTGTATAAGGGACATTGTACACTAGATTTTTCTTTGCATAAATGTTTTGTAGAGGATCCATTTATATAGCCCATCTGGCATTGTTTTTGAAACAACGTATAGTTTTGGATTTTTTTTTAATAACATTGTGCTGATTTTCAGATTTTTAACCAAGCCCAAACGTATCAGATGTATACATGCGTTTATAGACTTCTGCTGGTTCCTGTTTGCGTAATCTATCTTTTCAAATGCAGGTAAGGGGTTAGGGGGAGTGTCTTCTGTTTCTGTTTCCCCAGCCCCTTTCAGTGGGTGTCCCAGCCTAACCTCATCGACAGTGCTAAACTGGGAGCTTCTAAGTAAGTTTTTAAAAGTTTTTATACTGTATTTTTAGATCAGCATCTATGCATATTCTTCTTTATAGTAGTGTCTATTACATGCAGTTATATGAAAATTGGTGTATACTGTCCATTTAATCACACAAAAAAAAAATCATTTCCAAACAGTTCTAAATCTATAATCTCAATATAACTTAAATATTTTTTAGATTAGCCTACAATTTCCCAGCCAATATTGTTAATTTAACTGTCGGCAGGAAGCGAAAACCCTTTCAACATTCCCTGAGTTAATAGTATGAGTGCGAAAATTCACACTGCAGTCATTCGTTTAAATTTCATTAACTGTTAGAAGGAGTAATCAGGAAACACTTTGCTCCCAGACTGAAGTGCTTTATATTTTAATTAATAGTCTTGTTCTAAAGTACCCAGTGTATCCTAAAATGACACTAGGGTCTACCAACTCTGTGACATCTATTTTATAAATTATAAAATACCAAACTATACTGTTGTTTTTTTTTATAAATCATATTCCTAAATGTAATACAACACATATAATGCAAAATACACAGCCTAATGAGAATACAACTTGCATTTTGTTTCAAGTTGTAGTGTATTCTTGCAGTAGCTTAAGTGCACCTAGACTTTTTTGTTTAAGTTTAGAGTCGCTTCTCTTGTATTATCACATCCATATTACCAGGCACTGTAAAGATGGATGGCTAGTTTATAAATGTTTAAAGGGACAGTCAAGTCAAAATTAAACTTTCATGATTCCAAAAGGGCATGCAATTTCAAAAAAACTTTCTAATTTGCTTTGCTCTCTTAGTATTCTTTGTGGAAAGCTAAACCTAGGTAGGCTCATATGCTAATTTCTAAGCTGCCTCTTATCTCAATACATTTTGACAGTTAGACACTGCTAGTTCATGTCGTATAGATAACATTGTGCTCAGTTATTTAAGATTCAGCACTGATTGGCTTAAATGCATGTCTGTCAAAAGAACTCAGATAAGGGGGCAGTATGTAGAAGCTTAGAAACAAGATAATCACAGAGATAAAAAGTCTATTAATTTAACTGTGTTGGTTATGCAAAACTGGGGAATGGGACATAAAGGGATTATCTATCTTTTTAAAGAATAAAAATTCTGCTGTAGACTGTCCCTTTAAATGTGTACATACAATACAAAAATAAATGTGTAAAAATATGATATATAGATAGTTGAAAGTTAACTTATGCCAGTCTAAGCATATGAGCCACAAATAAAGTTGTATGAGAAACATAATTTATGTAAGAACTTACCTGATAAATTAATTTCTTTCATATTGGCAAGAGTCCATGAGCTAGTGACGTATGGGATATACAATCCTATCAGGAGGGGAAAAGTTTCCCAAACCTCAAAATGCCTATAAATACACCCCTCACCACACCCACAATTCAGTTTAACGAATAGCCAAGTAGTGGGGTGATAAAGAAAGGAGTAAAAAGCATCAACAAAGGAATTTGGAATAATTGTGCTTTATACAAAAAATCATAACCACCATAAAAAGGGTGGGCCTCATGGACTCTTGCCAATATGAAAAATGAATTTATCAGGTAAGTTCTTACATAAATTATGTTTTCTTTCATGTAATTGGCAAGAGTCCATGAGCTAGTGATGTATGGGATATCAAATACCCAAGATGTGGAACTCCACGCAAGAGTCACTAGAGAGGGAGGGATAAAAAATAAACAGCCAAATGCTGAAAAAATAATCCACAACCCAAATATAAGTTATTCTCATGAAGAAAAGAAAAACTTAAACAGCAGCAGAAGAAACAAACTGAAACAGTTGCCTGAAGAACTTTTCTACCAAAAACTGTTTCAGAAGAAGCAAATACATCAAAACGGTAGAATTTAGTAAATGTATGCAAAGAGGACCAAGTCGCTGCTTTGCAAATCTGATCAACTGAAGCTTCATTCTTAAAAGCCCACGAAGTGGAGACTGATCTAGTAGAAGGAGCTATAATTCTCTGAGGCGGGGCTTGACCCGACTCCAAATAAGCTTGATGAATCAAAAGCTTTAACCAAGAGGCCAAGGAAATAGCAGAAGCTTTCTGACCTTTCCTAGGACCAGAAAATATAACAAATAGACTAGAAGTCTTCCTGAAATCTTTAGTAGCTTCAACATAATATTTCAAAGCTCTTACCACATCCAAAGAGTGTAAGGATCTTTCCAAAGGATTCTTAGGATTAGGACACATGGAAGGGACAACAATTTCTCTACTAATGTTGTTAGAATTCACAACCTTAGGTAAAAATTCAAATAAATTCCGCAAAACCGCCTTATCCTGATGAAAAATCAGAAATGGAGATTCACAAGAAAGAGCAGATAGCTCAGAAACTTTTCTAGCAGAAAAAATAGCCAAAAGGAACAACACTTTCCAAGAAAGTAGTTTAATATCCAAAGAATGCATAGGCTCAAAAGGAGGAGCCTGTAACATCTTCAAAACCAAATTAAGACTCCAAGGAGGAGAGATTGATTTAATGACAGGCTTGATACGGACCAAAGCCTGTACAAAGCAGTGAATATCAGGAAGATTAGAAATCTTTCTTTGAAATAAAACAGAAAGAGCAGAGATTTGTCCCTTCAAGGAACTTGCAGACAAATCCCTATCCAAACCATCCTGGAGAAACTGTAAAATTCTAGGAATTCTAAAAGAATGCCAAGAGAATTTATAAGAACAACACCATGAAATGTAAGTCTTCCAAACTCAGTAATAAATCTTCCTAGAGACAGATTTACGAGCTTGTAACATAGTATTAATTACTGAGTCAGAGAAACCTCTATGACTTAATACTAAGCATTCAATTTCCATACCTTCAAATGTAATGATTTGTGATCCTGATGGAAAAACGGGCCTTGAGACAGTAGGTCCGGCCTTAACGGAAGTGGCCAAGGTTGACAACTGGACATCCGAACAAGATCCGCATACCAAACCCTGTGGGGCCATGCTGGAGCCACCAGCAACACAAATGATTGTTCCATGATGATCTTGGAGATCACTCTCGGAAGAAGAACTAGAGGCGAGAAGATATAAGCAGGTTGATAACACCAAGGAAGTGTCAGCGCATCCACTGGTTCCGTCTGAGAATCCCTGGACCTGGACAGGTATCTGGGAAGTTTCTTGTTTAGATGAGAAGCCATTAGATCTATTTCTGGAAGTCCCCACATCTGAACAATCTGAAAAAACACATCCGGATGGAGAGACCACTCCCCTGGATGTAAAGTCTGATGGCTGAGAAAATCCTTCTCCCAATTGTCTACACCTGGGATATGAACCACAGAAATTAGACAGGAGCTGGATTCCGCCCAAACAAGTATCCGAGATACTTATTTCATAGCTAGGGGGCTGTGAGTCCCACCCTGATGATTGACATATGCCACCGTTGTGATATTGTCTGTCTGAAAACAAATTGAACGGTTCTCTCTTCAACAGAGGCCAAAACTGAAGAGCTCTGAGAATTGCAAAAATATTGATTGGTAATCTCGCCTCTTGAGATTTCCAAACCCCTTGTGCTGTCAGAGATCCCCAGACAAATTAAGACTCCAAGGAGGAGAAATTGATTTAATGACAGGCCTGAAAGACTTGCATCTCTTGTGATCACAGTCCAAGTTGGCCTAACAAAAGAGGCCCCTTGAACTAAACGCTGGTGATTTAACCACCACGTCAGAGAATGTCGAACATTGGGATTTAAGGATATTAATTGTGATATATTTGTATAATCCCGTCACCATTGATTCAGCATGCAAAGCTGGAGAGGTCTCATGTGAAAATGAGCAAAAGGAATCGCGTCCGATGCTGCAGTCATGAGGCCTAAAACTTCCATGCACATAGCCACTGAAGGGAATGACTGAGACTGAAGGTGCCGACATGCTGCAACCAATTTCAAACATCTCTTGTCTGTTAGAGACAGAGTCATGGACACTGAATCTATCTGGAAACCTAAAAAGGTGACCCTTGTCTGAGGAATCAAAAAACTTTTTGGTAAATTGATCCTCCAACCATGTTTTCGAAGAAACAACACAAGTTGATTTGTGTGAGATTCTGCAGAACGTAAAGACTGAGCTAGTACCAAGATATCGTCCAAATAAGGAAACACCGCAATACCCTTTTCTCTGATTACAGAGAGTAGGGCACCCAGAACCTTTGAAAAGATTCTTGGAGCTGTTGCTAGGCCAAATGGAAGAACAACAAATTGGTAATGCTTGTCTAGAAAAGAGAATCTCAGGAACTGATAATGTTCTGGATGAATCGGAATATGAAGGTAAGCATCCTGCAAGTCTATTGTAGACATATAATGTCCTTGCTGAACAAAAGGCAGAATAGTCCTTATAGTCACCATCTTGAAAGTTGGGACTCTTACATAATGATTCAAAATTTTCAGATCCAGAACTGGTCTGAATGAATTTTCTTTCTTTGGGACAATGAATAGATTTGAATAAAACCCCAGGCCTTGTTCCTGAAAAGGAACCGGCATGATTACCACATAAACCTCCAGATCTGAAACACACTTCAGGAAAGCCTGAGCTTTTACTGGATTCACTGGGATGTGTGAGAGAAAAAATCTTCTCACAGGAGGTCTTACTCTGAATCCTATTCGGTACCCCTGAGAGACAATGCTCTGAATCCATTGATTTTGGACAGAATTTGCCCAAACATCCTTGAAAAACCTTAATCTGCCCCCTATCAACTGAACTGGAATGAGGGCCGCACCTTCATGCGGACTTAGGGGCTGACTTTGGTTTCTTGAAAGGCTTGGATTTATTCCAATTTGAGGAAGGCTTCGAATTGGAAACAGATTCCTTGGGGGAAGGATTAGGTTTTTGTTCCTTATTTTGACGAAAGGAACGAAAACTATTAGAAGTCTTAGATTTACCCTTAGGTTTTTTTATCCTGAGGCAAAAAAAATCCTTTCCCCCAGTAACAGTTGAAATAATAGAATCCAACTGAGAACCAAATCAATTATTACCTTGGAAAGAGATAGTAATCTAGACTTAGATGTCATATCAGTATTCCAAGAATTAAGCCACAAAGCTCTTCTAGCTAAAATAGCTAAAGAGATGGATCTAACATCAATTTTGATAATATAAAAAATGGCATCACAAATAAAATGATTAGCATGTTGCAGTAAGCGAACAATGCTAGATATGTCAGGATCCAATTCCTGTTGCGCTAAATTCTCCAACCAAAAAGTTGAAGCAGCTGCAACATCATCCAAAGTAATTGCAGGCCTAAGAAGATGACCTGAATATAAATAGGCTTTCCTTAGATAAGATTCAAGCTTTCTATCTAAAGGATCTTTATAGGAAGTACTATCTTCCATAGGAATAGTGGTTCATTTAGCAAGAGTAGAAATAGCCCCATCAACCTTGGGGGGTCTTTTCCCAAAACTCTATTGCAATTGCTGGTAAAGGATACAATTTTTTAAACCTTGCAGAAGGATTCTAAGGAGTACCTGGCTTATTCCATTCCTTAGAAATCATGTCAGAAATAGCATCAGGAATAGGGAAAACCTCTGGAGTAAACACAGTAGGTTTAAAAACAGCATTTAAATGTTTACTGGTTTTAATATCAAGAGGACTAGCTTCCCCAATATCCAAAGTAATTAACACTTCTTTTAACAAAGAACGCATATACTCTATTTTAAATAAATAAGTAGATTTGTCAGTGTCAATGTCTGAGGAAGTATCTTCTGAATCAGAGAGATCCTCATCAGAGGTGGATAATTCATTATGTTGTCAGTCATTTGAAATTTCATCAAGTTATGAGAAATTTTAAAAGACCTCTTACACTTATTAGAAGGTGGAAATGCGGGAGGGGCGGAGCCAACCGCTGAACAGAACGGTCGCAAACACCATGAGCTCCGGTCAAAATAGCATTAAAAAGGCATTTTAAGAGAGATATATATCAGAGTAAATACTCAGAACTGACCCTGGTAACCAGCAAAATTGAGGAATCTAAATATCATGGACATCGATGCTCAGTCTGAGATGGGAGCGATGGAATGCAGCATAGTCATGATCTGAACACTGAGGCCCAACACAGCGCGCCATGACACATCGCATAGCATTGCAGCCGGAGAACAACCAAAGTTGCTTGACAATTGTGCTTGCCGCTGCCCTGATCCCAGACAAGCCGCAACCACTACCTAGCAGCTGGTAACCAACCCACAGCCCACTAGCCTCCTCTCGACAGGATCCTAAGCGTCATGGAGGACATTCTGAACCGCCACTTTCACCAGCTACGCGAGCTGATTGCAACAGAGTGGGGGAGCCTGAGGAATGCTATTGATCCAAGGCGGGTGGCTGGAGGTCCACAATTGAACCAGCAGGAATCGGCTTCTGATGCGTCATGGGATGCGGCTAACTTAGTAGCTTTCTCTGGGTGCTCCTTCGAAGGAGGACAAGCGACTGAGCAGAGTCTTACTGAGGGGCCACACCTGAGAGCTGAGACACTCTTGGCACCAGTCAAAATGGCATCGGAGTGGCAGGCTCCAACTTATCTAAAGAGCCGGTTACCAGAAACCCACAGGGTCTTCATTGCGGAGCACACCCAATTTAGGGACACATTCTGTACGTCGGAACAGACCACAGACATCCATGCTCTTATGGCAACGGGGCTGGATATCGGGCCCCTACTCCTTGGTGCACAGGGGTCTAGCCAGCAGGGGATACAGGATACCGTGCTGAGTACCATACCACTTACCGATCACCATGTAAAACCAGGCCTACAGTCTGGCCCTTGGAGATTATACCCTTTCACTGTTACGGGATCCTGCTCTCGCCCTTCCTATAGCTTTCTCTCAAGCGTAGTATGCTCCTCACTCAGGCCTAAGTACAGATCACAGGTCGCAATAAGAACCAGGACTGGAGTGGGTTAAGCTCTATTAGTACAGAGGTAGGGGGTTCCCCTGAGGCCTAGATGTTGTCACTTCAACACTGTTTTCGAAACGGACAAATCAACCTCCTTCTCAATGATGCACCCTACAAGGTATTCTATTGGAACTTTTCACACTTTCCCCAGAGCAAACTGAACTTCGCAATGGTAGGGCATTCCTATGCTGTATGGAACGCTTCCATCACCCATCTATCCTCCTAGGGACCTTAGATATAAAGACATTGTGTGAAAGGTTGTGGACATCCCTTGGTCATCCAAGTTATATGAATGCTTGTTGTTTGTTTGTCAGACTGCTGATATTATTCTCTGTTACCCTGTGTATAGTATACTCCATACCCATAATGAGTGTTCTTATGTTTTACTCTACAATGTATATAAGTCAATGCGTACATTTTTATATGTTATGGCATGCCAATATCAAGCACCCAAATTCAGGCATACCACATTTCTAATTTTATAGTCTAGGTCATGCCACTACCTTAATGTTTGTAGTTCCAATGAGTCTGCTATAAGAGATGTTTAAAGTTAATCTTCTCAACAATGTTGGGGGTACTTAATACTATTTTGGCTTGCTATTTGCTCTTACCATGTGGTTGGCGGACGGCTTTTATATTAGCAGCCGCGGACATTTAGCCTTTATACCTCACCTGCGGGTTAGTGGGGAGCCCCGGGAGGGATGCATGTACAAGTGTAAGAGCAACAAATGCCGCAGCAGCTACACAACAACCGTGGTGTACGTGTGTTACTGACACAATACCTTAATGATACTGATAAACCCTGTATATGTGTTTGTCCAGTCTGGGGGTTTGAGGGGGCCCTCGATAGGGACACGTATACATTGCCACTGTATTGTTATGTATCATTATCCTTTCACTCATAATATGTGTTCCTCCCTCTGGACCAGTGGCCGGGGTCTGGAGGGAGACCACATAAAGGAAGTTTAGTCCACGAACACGCTATCCTAGGATCAACTAATATAAACCCTTATATACAGCAATGAGAAGGGCTACGTAGGAGAGTTGGTCTCACTAACATGGGAAGTCTATACTGTAGTTGAGGGTTGTAATACCCAAGGGATAATCCATTCCCATAAGATAGATGCAAGCTCAGATCATTCAATCTAATGTTGTTAAATGGCACAACCCCATAGCACGGTAGATGGGTCCTAGACTCTGTAAGATGTCCAGCACTATGTCACCTATAATATGCTAGGTCATGTTATGCCTGAAGGTAAGCTAAGGAAAGAATATTATGTTTAGAACAAGTAACACTTATTTTTATACTATGCTATACCTACTCACCTTTATGTTCAGCTACATTGGTTAGTCTGTACTAGCTCACCTCCCCCCCCCCCCCCAGTTATAGAGCCCACACCAGGGTTCAAACTAGGCAGACTATTTTGGCCACAATCCCTCTTACGAGAGGGTATTTTTGATTCTGTATTTGGGTATACTTATTTGTGTTGAATCTATGTACATTATTCTTTGACATGTGTACTTTAATCTCACGTTTGTATCTTTCAGATTAGGGGTTCTGCGTGTCCCCAATTGTTACTTATAACCTTTAAACCGAATAAAAAAAATTAAAAAGAAAAAAAAGAAAAAAGAAGGTGGAAATGCAGACAGAGGCCTAGTTATCAACGTGTAAACTTTCCTACATTCGCCAGCCCAATACGCTCGCCTAAGCTCGCTTACCATCGCCGCCGCTGACCTGAAAAAATTCGCCTAAGTTATCAATAAATCTGTCAAAAAGCCAAGCACCAAGTACGGGGCGATGAGCAGTGGACTGTGAGAGTTATCACTCATCCGATCTCGCTGCTCTTCGGCCTTTTTACAGCTTTATTGCTAGCCTGTCACTAAGCACTCACACTAACTACACTGTTCTACCCCCTATACCGGCGCCCCCGGAGCCTCCCGCAACTCAATAAAGTTAGTAACCCCTAAACCGCCGCTCCTAGACCCCGCCGCAACTCTTATAAATGTATTAACCCCTAAACCGCCGCTCCCGGACACCGCCGCAACCTACATTATACCTAGTAACCCCTAATCTGCCCCCTCTACACCGTTGCAACCTATAATACATTTATTAACCCCTAACCCTATCCTGCTGCTCCCGCACCTTGCCGCAACTAAATAAATAGTTTAACCCCTAAACTGCCGCTCCCGGACCCCGCCGCAACCTATATTAAACTTATTAACCCCTAATCTGCCCCCTCTACACCGTCGCAACCTATAATACATTTATTAACCCCTATCCTGCCCCCCCTACAACACCGCCACTGTAATAAATTTATTAACCCCTAAACCTAAGTCTAACACTAACCCTAACACCCCCCCTTAACTTAAATATTAATTAAATAAATCTAAATAATATTTCTATTATTAACTAAATTAATCCTATTTAAAACTAAATACTTACCTATAAAATAAACCCTTATATAGCTACAATATAAATAATAATTATATTGTATCTATTTTAGGATATATTTTTATTTTACAAGTAACTTTCAATTTATTTTAACTAGGTACAATAGCTATTAAATAGTTATTAACTATTTAATAGTTACCTAGCTAAAATAAAGAGAAATTTACCTGTAAAATAAAAACTAACCTAAGTTACAATTACACCTAACACTACACTATACTTTAATAAATTATTCCTATTTAAAACTAAATACTTACCTGTAAAATAAACCCTAACGGCTATATTTAGAGTTTTGTCGGTAACGACCCGCGTAGCTAACGCTGGCTTTTTTCTGGCCGCACCTTTTAAATAACTCTGGTATTGAGAGTCCACAGAATGGCTGCGTTAGGCTCCAAAAAAGGAGCGTAGAGCATATTTAACGCAACTTCAACTCTCGATACCAGAGTTGCTTACGGACGCGGCCAGCCTCAAAAACGTGCTCATGCACGATTCCCCCATAGAAAACAATGGGGCTGTTTGAGCTGAAAAAAAACCTAACACCTGCAAAAAAGCCGCGTTCAGCTCCTAACGCAGCCCCATTGTTGTCTATGGGGAAACACTTCCTACGTCTGCACCTAACACCCTAACATGTACCCCGAGTCAAAACACCCCTAACCTTACACTTATTAACCCCTATTCTGCTGCCCCCACTATCGCTGACCCCTGCATATTATTTTTAACCCCTAATCTGCCGCTCCGTAAATCACCGCTACTTACATTATCCCTATGTACCCCTAATCTGCTGCCCCTAACACCGCCGACCCCTATAATATATTTATTAACCCCTAACCTGCCCCCCACAACATCGCCTCCACCTGCCTACACTTATTAACCCCTAATCTGCCGACCGGACCGCACCGCTATTATAATAAAGTTATTAACCCCTAATCCGCCTCACTCCCGCATTAATAACCCTATAATAAATAGTATTAACCCCTAATCTGCCCTCCCTAACATTGCCGACACCTAACTTCAAACATTAACCCCTAATCTGCCGACTGGAGCTCACCGCTATTCTAATAAATGTATTAACCCCTAAAGCTAAGTCTAATCCTAACACTAACACCCCCCTAAGTTAAATATAATTTAAATCTAACGAAATTAATTAACTCTTATTAAATAAATTATTCCTATTTAAAGCTAAATACTTACCTGTAAAATAAATCCTAATATAGCTACAATATAAATTATAATTATATTATAGCTATTTTAGGATTTATATTTATTTTACAGGTAACTTTGTATTTATTTTAACCAGGTACAATAGCTAAAATAGTTAAAATAATTACAAAATTACCTGTAAAATAAATCCTAACCTAAGTTACAATTAAACCTAACACTACACTATCAATAAATGAATTAAATAAAATACCAACAATTACCTACAATTAAACCTAACACTACACTATCAATAAATTATTTAAATACAATATCTACAAATAAATACAATGAAATAAACTAACTAAAGTACAAAAAATAAAAAAGAACTAAGTTACAAAAAATAAAAAAATATTTACAAACATTAGAAAAATATTACAACAATTTTAAACTAATTACACCTACTCTAAGCCCCTAATAAAATAACAAAGTCCCACAAAATAAAAAAATGCCCTACCCTATTCTAAATTACAAAAGTTCAAAGCTCTTTTACCTTACCAGCCCTGAACAGGGCCCTTTGCTGGGCATGCCCCAAAGAATTCAGCTCTTTTGCCTGTAAAAAAAAACATACAATACCCCCCCCCCAACATTACAACCCACCACCCACATACCCCTAATCTAACCCAAACCCCCCTTAAATAAACCTAACACTAAGCCCCTGAAGATCTTCCTACCTTATCTTCACCCTGCCAGGTTCACCGATCCGTCCTCGGAAGTCTTGATCCAAGCCTCGGAAGTGTTGATCCAAGCCCAAGCGGGGGGCTGAAGAGTGACATCCATCCTCGGGCTGAAGTCTGGATCCAAGCGGCGACTGAAGAAATCCATCGTCGGGCTGAAGTTGGAAGTCCATCATCGGGATGAAGTCTTCTATCAAGCCGCATCTTCAATCTTCTTTCTTCTGGAGCGGAGCAGAACCATCTTCTTCCAAGCCGACGCGGAACATCCTCTTCAACCGACGACTAAACGACGAGTGATGGTTCCTTTAAATGACGTCATCCAAGATGGCGTCCCTCGAATTCCGATTGGCTGATAGGATTCTATCAGCCAATCGGAATTAAGGTAGGAATATTCTGATTGGCTGATGGAATCAGCCAATCAGAATCAAGTTCAATCCGATTGGCTGATCTAATCAGCCAATCAGATTGAGCTCGCATTCTATTGGCTGTTCAAATCAGCCAATAGAATGTGAGCTCAATCTCAGCCAATCTCTATCAGCCAATCGGAATTAAGGTAGGAAAAATCTGATTGGCTGATTGAATCAGCCAAACAGATTGAAGTTCAATCCGATTGGCTGATCCAATCAGCAAATCGGATTGAGTTTGCATTCTATTGGCTGATCAGAACATTCGTCGGTATTCTTTCGGGAAAGAAGGATGTTCCGCGTCGGTGGGATGAAGATGGATCCTGAAGAAAGAAGATTGAAGACCCCGCTTGGAAGATGACAACACCCGGATGGAAGACTTCTTCAGCGCCGCTTGGAAGATGACATCGCCCGGATGGAAGACTTCTTCAGCGCCGCCTGGAGGATCACTTCATCGGATGGAAGACTTCTTCAGCGCCCCTTGGAGGATCACTTCTGCCGCTCCGGATCTCCTCTTCGGTTCCATCGGTGGCTGGGCTGAGTGAAGACGACTCAAGGTAGGATGATCTTCAGGGGGGGTAGTGTTAGGTTTTTTTAAGGGGGGGTTTGGGTTAGATTAGGGGTATGTGGGTGGTGGGTTTTAATGTTGGGGGGGGTTGTATTTTTCTTTTACAGGCAAAAGAGCAGTTTTCTTTGGGGCATGCCCCACAAAAGACCCTTTTAAGGGCTGGTAAGGTAAAAGAGCTTTGAACTTTTTTAATGTAGAATAGGGTAGGGATTTTTTTTATTTTGGGGGGCTTTGTTATTTTTTTAGGGGGCTTATATTAGGTGTAATTAGCTTAAAATTGTTGTAATATTTTTTAAATGTTTGTAACTTTTTTTTTAATTTTTTGTAACTTAGCTTTTTTATTTTTTGTACTTTAGTTAGTTTATGTAATTGTATTTAATTGTAGTTATTTGTAGTTTATTTATTTAATTATTGTAATGATAGTGTAGTGTTAGGTTTAATTGTAACTTAGGTTAGGATTTATTTTACAGGTAATTTTGTATTTCTTTTAGCTAGGTAGTTATTAAATAGTTAATAACTATTTAATAACTATTCTAACTAGCTAAAATAAATACAAAGTTACCTGTAAAATAAATATAAATCCTAAAATAGCTACAATGTAATTATTAATTACATTGTAGCTATCTTAGGGTTTATTTTACAGGTAAGTATTTAGTTTTAAATAGGAATAATTTATTAAAGTATAGTGTAGTGTTAGGTGTAATTGTAACTTAGGTTAGTTTTTATTTTACAGGTAAATTTCTCTTTATTTTAGCTAGGTAGCTATGAAATAGTTAATAACTATTTAATAGCTATTGTACCTAGTTAAAATAAATTGAAAGTTACCTGTAAAATAAAAATAAATCCTAAGATAGCTACAATATAATTATTATTTATATTGTAGCTATCTTAGGGTTTATTTTAAAGGTAAGTATTTAGTTTTAAATAGGATTAATTTAGTTAATAATAGAAATATTATTTAGATTTATTTCATTAATATTTAAGTTAGGGGGGTGTTAGGGTTAGACTTAGGTTTAGGGGTTAATAATTTTATTACAGTGGCGGCGGTGTAGGGGGGGCAGGATAGGGGCTAATAAATGTATTATAGGTGTAGGGGGGGGCAGATTAGGGGTTAATAAGTTTAATATAGGTTGCGGCGGGGTCCGGGAGCGGCGGTGTTTAGGGGTTAAACTATTTATTTAGTTGCGGCGAGGTCCGGGATCGGCAGGATAGGGGTTAATAACTTTATTATAGAGGGTGGCGGTATAGGGGGGGCAGGATAGGGCTTACTAGGTATAATGAAGGTTGTCCGGGAGCGGCGGTTTAGGGGTTAATACATTTATTATAGTTGCGGCGTTGTCAGGGAGCGGCGGTTTAGGGGTTAATATGTATAGAGTAGCTTGCGGTGGGCTCCGGGAGCGGCAGTTTAGGGGGTAATAACTTTATTTAGTTGCGGCGGTGTAGGGGGGGCAGATTAGGGGTGTTTAGACTCGGGGTACATGTTATGGTGTTAGATGTAGACAGCTCCCATAGAAATCAATGGGATGTCTGGCAGCAGCGAACTTGTACTTTCGCTATGGTCAGACTCCCATTGATTCCTATGGGATCCGCTGCCTCCAGGGCGGCGGATTGAAAACCAGGAGCGCTGGGCCGGAAAAGTGCCGAGCGTACCTGCTAGTTTTTTGATAACTAGCAAAAGTCGTCAGATTGTGCCGCACTTGTGTGCGGAACATCTGGAGTGACGTAAGAATCGATCTGTGTCAGACTGAGTCCGGCGGATAGAAGCTTACGTCACAAAATTCTACTTTTGCCGGTCTCTAGCCATTGATAACTAAGGCGAATCAGCCTCGCCACAAATACGCTGCGGAATTCCAGCGTATTTGAGGCTGACGGCTTGATAACTAGGCCCCAAAGCCTTCTGAATAGAAGCAGTTACAAATTCATCGGTATATCATGTACATTAGAAGTTGAAGGAACTACAACCAGCAAT
The DNA here is from genome assembly GCF_027579735.1 of Bombina bombina. Taxonomy (NCBI): domain Eukaryota; kingdom Metazoa; phylum Chordata; class Amphibia; order Anura; family Bombinatoridae; genus Bombina; species Bombina bombina. The sequence continues at coordinate 90,500,255 of NC_069507.1, read as the reverse complement.
GTACTATTACAGATGGACACTCTATCTGCATGTAAAAGTTTATCATGACAACTAGTACAAATGACATTAGGAGATATAATCTCCACAATTTTACAACAAATGCACTTAGCTTTGGTAGAACCGATGTCAGGCAGCAAAGTTCCAGCAGATACTTTTGAGGCAGGATCAGATTGAGACATCTTGCAAAATGTAAAAGAAAAAACAACATATAAAGCAAAATGATTAATTTCCTTATATGACAGTTTCAGGAATGGGAAAAAATGCAAATAGCATAGCCCTTTGACATAGAAAAAGGCAAGAGGCAAAAGCAATGGGGCAATAAATAACGAAAAAAGTTTGGCGCCAAGAATGACGCACAATGTAACTGAAAAATGTTTTGGCGCCAACCATGTCCGGAACTGACACACTCGCGTCACTAACGACGCAACCCTGTGTGAACCCCTGCGTCAACTGTGATGCCGGAAATGACGAACTTGCGTCAACGGACGTGCCTTTTGCAACAAAAAATTCTCGTGCCAAGAATGACGCAATAAAGTGTAGTATTTAGCGCACCTGCGAGCCTAAGACAGCCCACAATTTGAAACAAGTAGTCAATTGAAAAAAAGACTAAACCCCAGGTAAGAAAAAATATTTCTCAATATTAACATTCACAAATTTGAAACTGGCAATCTGCAAAGGGAAATACATGAACTTGACTCATGGCAAATATAAGTACAATACATATATTTAGAACTTTATATAAATGCATAAAGTGTCAAACCATAGCTGAGGTGTCTTAAGTAATAAAAACATACTTACCAAAAGACACCCATCCACATATAGCAGATAGCCAAACCAATACTGAAACAGTTATCAGTAGAGGTAATGGAATATGAGAGTATATCGACGATCTGAAAAGGGAGGTAGGAGATGAATCTCTACGACCGATAACAGAGAACCTATGAAAAAGACCCCCGTTAGGAAAATCATTGCATTCAATAGGTAATACTCTCCAAGTCCCTCTGACATTCGCTGTATTCTGAGAGGAATCGGGCTTCAAAATGCTGAGAAGCGCATGTCAACATAGAAATCTTAATACAAACTTTCTTCATCACCTCCATAGGAGGCAAAGTTTGTAAAACTGAATTGTGGGTGTGGTGAGGGGTGTAATTATAGGCATTTTGAAGTTTTGGAAACTTTGCCCCTCCTGGTAGGATTGTATATCCCATACGTCACTAGCTCATGGACTCTTGCCAATTACATGAAAGAAATGATCTTACCCACAACGTTAACCACAGCTTAGGCATGAATTTTAACTTCATTGTGGAGAGAAAGTAGAATAGGTACTTGGATGTGATGACTATAGGTTTCATGAATTGGATGAAGCAAGAATATGAAATGGTAGCATTACTAAAGTCAACAACAGAGGGCTAGATTACAAGAGGCACGTTATTTTTAGTTTAAGATGCAATAAATGAACAAAACTAATTTGATAATAGAAATAAATTAGAAAGGTGTTTAACGTTGCATACTCTCTTAGTCATGAAATATTTTTTGGGGGGGTTTCATGTTCTTTAAAGTGACAACTAGTTGTACAAGCGCAATTAGGGCACTACTACAGCTCTTATGGTACAACTGGGTAACCCCCACAATACATTTCTGCTCATGGGCAGGACAAAAATCTTGTGTGTATACAACATTTGTATGACATAAAGAATAAAGATTAAAAGGACACGTGTTGTGTCACAATCAGTTAACCACATAACTTTCTAAAATGTACTGGACGGTCATTTAATATTTTTGTTTATCCTTTAAACAACACATTTATCTTATTCTCTATAGAACTCTTTGCTGTTTCTGTGTATCATAATGAATAATAACAGCTGTGCTTGAGTCAACAATGGCAACATGTTTTATGGGTATTTGCTTTATGTGAATCACACATATAATTAAAAACACAATATGAGTATTCATCATACAAAGTCATAGCCATAATTTATTGTGTTTTGTAAAAATGATGATTCTAGGAATTTATTGCAAAACTCTTAAATAAAAACAAACAAACATAATTTTAAGGGACATGGAATGTTTAATTAGACTTTCATGGTTCATAAAGAGCTTCTATTATCAAATGTAGTTGTTTTTTTTCTTATTGAAACTAATTTTTGTGAGAGCATATTGAGGTAGGCTGAGGAGTGTGCATGTGTTTTGATTACAATATATATTTATAAATAAATAAAATGATTACATCACATCTGTTATATAGTGCTTAACACATGCACACACTTCTGAACTTACCTCAGTATGCACTCATGGAAAAGAGCTATCAACAAAGGGTACCAAGAGAAAAAGGTGCATTCAATAACAGAAGTTAAGTAGAAAGTTTCTTTAATATTGTATACCTTATCTGAAACATGAAAGTTCAATTCTGACGTCCATGTACATTTAAGGGACATTATAGAAAAAAAATAAAAGCTCTCTTTTAATGTAATCAATCAAATTATTTTCTTATTAGAAAAAGATCAGATTGGATCTACTTTCACGCATGCTCTAAACTGCAGATATCGAGTATTCTAGCAACACAAATGCCAGAAAGGGCATGCTCACTTAAGCTACCTGACTTAAACAATGTGACCTTACAGTCAGCCATGTGTCCAGCAGCTCCACCCATGCAATATTACGCTGTCTAATATGCATGCTGCTTAAAGGGACATTAAACACTTTGAGATGCTAATATAAAATGATACATTGTATATAATAAAACAACTCTGCAATATACTTTCATTATTTATTTTGTCCTCTTTGCCTGTAATTCCATTCTGAAATTGTGAGCTTTTCAGATCCTGTTAGAAATGGAAGTGCAGAACACTGTTAAATCCAGCACAACCATTGGCTGCACACTCTAGTGACCTATATATAACTGCCCCTAATTGGCCACAGCAGAGAAGGTAACACAAGTTACAACATGGCAGCTCCCAGTGTTTTATAGAAACTAAAACTTTACACTTATTTTGTCACTTATTAAACAACTAATGAAACTTTAAAAAATACATCTACATGTTAGTCATGGAATAATCTTTTCTTTGAATGCATCATTCTATCTAGCATGTATTTAGTGTTTAATGTCCCTTTAACACTAGTGATGTCGCAAACTGAAAATTTTCCGTTCGCGAACAGCGAACGCAAACGTCCGCAACTGTTCGCGAACGGGCGAACCGCCATTGACTTTAATAGGCAAGCGAATTTTAAAACCCACAGGGACTCTTTCTGGCCACAATAGTGATGGAAAACTTGTTTCAAGGGGACTAACACCTGGACTGTGGCATGCCGGAGGGGGATCCATGGCAAAACTCCCACGGAAAATTACATAGTTGATGCAGAGTCTGGTTTTAATCTATAAAGGGCATAAATCACCTAACATTCCTAAATTGTTTGGAATAACGTGCTTTAAAACATCAGGTATCATGTTGTATCGATCAGGTAGTGTAAGGGTTACACCCGCTTCACAGTGACAGACCAAACTCCCCGTTTAATGCACCGCAAACAACCGCAAACAGTCCATTTGCACAACCACAAGATAGATAGATTTTATAGATACATAGATACATAGATTAGATAGATAGATCAATAGATGCAATATACATTTGATAGATACGATAGATAGATAGATAGATAGATAGATTTGATAGATAAATAGATAGATTTGATAGATATATAATTTCCCAGACAGAGAATTACAAGACGTGCGTTCTGGGACCCATGGTAAGGTTCCCAGAGGCAGTTGCGGCGCCAGGGGACGTGTATATGGGATGGATTTTAGGAACCGGGAGATGGAAAAAGATGCTTGGTTGGTCCTCCTACTTCAAATTTGGGGCACTGCGCGTGCAATCTACTGTGCCACCAGATATGAGTGGTGTGTTAAGTAATACTATTCTGATCAGTTTAATACCTGTTACTCCCCCTATCAGGAGACGTGTATATGGCATGGATTTTAGGAACCGGGAGATGGAAAAAGATGCTTGGTCGGTCCTCCTACTTCAAATTTGGGGCACTGCGCGTGCAATCATGGCCGGACTTTTAGCCGATGGACATTTGTCCAACGGACATTTGGCCGAAACACAAGTGGCTGTCACAAAACAGTCCGGCCACGAGATGGATAGATTTGATAGATAGATACATAGATTAGATCAATAGATGCAATATACATTTGATAGATACGATAGATAGATTTGATAGATAAATAGATAGATTTGATAGATAGATAATTTCCCAGACAGAGAATTACAAGAAGTGCGGTCTGGGACCCATGGTAAGGTTCCCAGAGGCAGTTGCGGCGCCAGGGGACGTCTATATGGCATGGATTTTAGGAACCGGGAGATGGAAAAAGATGCTTGGTCGGTCCTCCTACTTCAAATTTGGGGCACTGCGTGTGCAATCATGGCCGGACTTTTAGCCGATGGACATTTGGCCGACGGACATTTGGCCGAAACACAAGTGGCTGTCACAAAACAGTCCGGCCATGAGATAGATAGATTTGATAGATAGATAGATACATAGATTAACTGCAATTAGATTACACTAGCAGACTGATGTTTCACAGTCAAAAAAGTTTTTTTTTTTTAAATTTACAGTACTGTTACAACAGATATGAGTGGTGGCACTGTGGGCAAGTGGGCCTGGCACACACGCTGGCAGGCAGGCAGGCAACTGCAATTAGATTACACTAGCAGACTGATGTTTCACAGTCAAAAAAGTTTTTTTTTTTAAATTTACACTACTGTTACAACAGATATGAGTGGTGGCACTGTGGGCAAGTGGGCCTGGCACACACACTGGCAGGCAGGCAGGCAACTGCAATTAGATTACACTCGCAGACTGATGTTTAACAGTCAAAAAAGTTTTTTTTTTAAATTTATACTACTGTTACAACAGATATGAGTGGTGGCACTGTGGGCAAGTGGGCCTGGCACACACGCTGGCAAGCAGGCAACTGCAATTAGATTACACTAGCAGACTGATATTTCACAGTCAAAAAAGTTTTTTTTTTTTTTAAATTTACACTACTGTTACAACAGATATGAGTGGTGGCACTGTGGGCAAGTGGGCCTGGCACACACGCTGGCAGGCAACTGCAATTAGATTACACTAGCAGACTGATGTTTCACAGTCAAAAAAGTTTTTTTTTTTTTAAATTTACAGTACTGTTACAACAGATATGAGTGGTGGCACTGTGGGCAAGTGGGCCTGGCACACACGCTGGCAGGCAGGCAGGCAACTGCAATTAGATTACACAAGCAGAATGATGTTTCACAGTCAAAAAAGTTTTTTTTTTTTTTTAAATTTACACTACTGTTACAACAGATATGAGTGGTGACACTGTGCGCAAGTGGGCCTGGCACACACGCTGGCAAGCAGGCAACTGCAATTAGATTACACTAGCAGACTGATGTTTCACAGTCAAAAAAGTTTTTTTTTTTTTAAATTTACACTACTGTTACAACAGATATGAGTGGTGGCACTGTGGGCAAGTGGGCCTGGCACACACGCTGGCAGGCAGGCAACTGCAATTAGATTACACAAGCAGACTGATGTTTCACAGTCAAAAAAGTTTTTTTTTTTTTTAAATTTACACTACTGTTACAACAGATATGAGTGGTGGCACTGTGGGCAAGTGGGCCTGGCACACACGCTGGCAGGCAGGCAACTGCAATTAGATTACACAAGCAGACTGATGTTTCACAGTCAAAAAAGTTTTTTTTTTTAAATTTACACTAATGTTACACCAGATATGAGTGGTGGCAATGGGCAAGTGGGCACAGTATACGCTGTGAGTCTGGCACACACGCTGGCAGGCAGACAACTGCAATTAGATTACACAGGAAAAAAAAAAAAGCAGCCCTAAAAAGGGCTTTTTGGGGTGCTGTCCTTACAGAAGAGATCAGATGAGTCCTTCAGGACTGTAGTGGACACTGAATACACTAGCCTAGCTATCAATTTCCCTATTAAATCAGCAGCAGCTACACTGTCCCTCCTCTCAGTAAGAAAGCAGCTTCCGAATGAATCTAAAATGGCTGCTGTCCAGGAGCTGGGAGGGTCTGGGAGGGAGGGTCTGCTGCTGATTGGCTGGAATGTGTCTGCAGACTGTGAGATACAGGGTCAAAGTTTACTCAATGATGAAGAATAGGGGGCGGATCGAACATCGCATATGTTCACCCGCCGTTGCGAACGCGAACAAGCTATGTTTGCCGGGAACTATTCGCCGGCGAACAGTTCGGGACATCACTACTTAACACCATCCAATCCCAGACTCACCAACTTTCCTGCATGTGAGCTAATCCTCACACACTGGAATCTCCTAGCTGCTGGCTTTCCCATCCAAGGTGTTGTCTGCAATCTTTCTTCTCCTGCCCACCAAAGTACTGCAGGATATGGGTACAGGGCCTGGCTGCACACACCTATCACCTACAATCCAACTCAAACAAGGATAAGCTATAAGAGGCCCCCCTAAAATGTTGAACAATGATAGAGTGCACCTTTGGTTTCTTTAAATCATGATACAGATGTTTAGACCTTTCCAATAGGACCTTGATCTTCTTCTCTAAAAGGTAATTGAGAAAATCATTGCATGCTGTTGCTTGTACAAAGCCTTATGTGGGAAGTACCATGGGACTTAATTGTGGAGGAGAAGCCAGAACCTCATGATAGGCATATGGACATTTCAGGGTGCAGCCACCTTTGAGACCACATCATACATAAGTACTTCCAAGGTACATATCAACACCTTTTGAGTATATAAATTACTTGTATCCTTTATATGTATCATATTACTGATAGCTTCAAGTTTCCCAGAGCCTAAAAGCCTCATTTGTATGTGTTTTGAGAGAACTCAGTTAGTGATGTTTACACTAACAGATGATGAAACAACACATAGTTTAGGGAAAATGTATATATATATATATATATATATATATATATATATATATATATATATATATATATATATATATATATATATATATATATATATATTTATTTCAAGTCTTTTTTTATGATTACAAGGACATGAAACCTAAAAAATTTCTTTCATGATTCAGATAGAGCATAGAATATTAAACATCTTTCCAATTTACTTATATTATCAAGTTTGCTTCATTTTATTGGTATCCTTTGTTTAAAGAGCAACAATGCACTACTGGGAACTAGCTGAACACACTGTGTGAGCCAGTGACAAGAGGCATATATGTGCAGCTACCAATCAGCAGCTAGATCCCAGTAGTGCATTGCTGCTCCTGAGCCTAACTAGGTATGTTTTTCGACAAAGGATACCAAGAGAACAAATTACATTTGATAATAGAAGTATATTACAAAGTTGTTTAAAATGGCATTCTCTATCTGAATCATGAATGTTTAATTTTGGCATTACTGTTCCTTTAAGAAAATTAAAACAGTGACTGTCTGATATTTCAACATAAAAAAAGACCAATGTTTATCACGTTAAAAAATATAGTTGCATCTCTATAACTTATAGGCGGGATCAGACTGATATACTACAGGAACGTTCTACTCTGTTAAAAGCATTACTGGGCTAAAAAGAAGTTGCACCCAGGTGGTAAAACACCCCAATGTATTTAGCGCCCTTTATAGTCTCAAGGACTATGGGGTAGATTTATTATATGCCGGACAAGATTCGCCCAACGTCGCTAAAAGGTTTCGGACAAGTTAAAGACCACTGCTTCTTAAACTTCGGGCGGACACAGCAGCATCCGCTTCTTGTTAAATCTCGCCCTATGTCTCTTAAGAGATGCAGTATCATGCACAATCAAGTGCAAGTAGGATTCACATAGGAGAGAGGTCGATTATTGAAAGCCTTATCTAGGTGATCATTAGATGCATTTGCATGTTTTTTTGTAGGCCCTTAGAAGCTTCTTGCCCAAGAGTGATAAGGATCTGTACTGTTCATTGAGCAACTGCAAGTGCTAACAAAGCCCAGGGTTGAGAAGACATAATCATATTTGGCCACTTACAATAGCTTGATTAGGTAAGCATGATCACTCTGTGTGCTTTAGAGGGCTGTTATTTTAATGATGTCAAATATATTGGTGTTGGGTAAGTGACATTAAATCTGGCCTTTTGTATGTGTTCTCTGGACATTTATACTCAACCATTTTTTTGGACATTTTTTATATCTCTTTGTGTTTTCATATTGCTTGTTTGAAGGCATGTAATATTCCACATGATTTTCAGTCATACATATCACTGGACTAATTACTTAGCTGTGACCTGATGATGTGTATGTGAAGTGTTGTGCATCTTAGCCCATTCTAATATGTTCCTCCATTCTGCATTTAGGCCCCAGAACAACAGCAATAATGTCCTCAGTCCCTTGTATCTCTGCACCTTTGTGGGTAAATCATCTGTCTTTGCATATTCTTTAGTCGACCCGACGCACGCAAAGGCTTCAGTCTAGAAGTTTACACTCGACCGAAAACACTAAATAGCACTCCACTCAGCATCTAGCCTATAGTATTTATAAATCCTTAAAGTAAGGTTTTGCAAAATAGAAGTCAATTAGATTGGCTCAGAGGGTGTTTGTAATACTTGATGATTTTTCAAAGATTTCATAATAAATTACAGTAACTTAAGTTATAGGTGCAGAGGGGATACATCAGAACCAAACCATTGTTTGTAGTCTTTCAGTACCTGGCTTTCTTAGGATAGTGTTATCCAACCTTCTGCAAATGAGGAGTCACAGTGGAATTTTTTTAATTTTTTTTCGCATTTGCAATTGTTTTGAATTTTTTTTAGAAATACTAGTAACTATAAATTTACGGGAGTTCCTACACAAATCTTTTTTTTATTTTTTTTTATTACTGAAAAAAGAAGGATAACATTAGTTTAAACACACAATAATGAAATGATGTACAAAAAGTTACAATACAAATTTGTCCAGGCATTGATAATACCCCATAAAGAAAACTATGGATGACTGACAAGTAAAAGAAAATATAAAACTTGACGATTTCAAGGTTGTTGTGCAGAAATAATTAGATACATATACATGATACTGTTATAACCCTCTATGATAATGTATCCAGAGTATGTACGGGTGTATGTGTGTACTAATATTTATTTTTTCGCTGATAGTATCAATTTTGTTTTTTAATATTAGGACATAAAATCTAAAATGAAAGGACAAACAACATCTAATGTATAGATAACAAATTCAGCTTGAAAAGTTTTCTTCCCTCACCCTACTCAAATCACTTTCAAAAAGCCCTTTTTCAATGGGACTTCCTTTGCGCCGATATTACGAGTCTCCCTGGGAGGCCAAAAAGTGAGCGGTACAGCCTATACCGTCAAGATCCATACCGTAAACTGAAAGTCAGTAGTTATGGGTTTTACGCTACAAAGCCGTAACATAAAACTCATAACTAAAGTGCTAAACAGTACACTAACACCCATAAACTACCAATTAACCCCTAAACCAAGGCCCTCCCGCATTGCAAACACTAAAATAAAATTATTAACCCCTAATCTGCCGCTCCCGACATCGCCGCCACTATAATAAACATATTAACCCCTAAACTGCCGCCCCCGACACCGCCGACACCTACATTATACTTACTAACCCCTAATCTGCCGCCCCCAATGTCATCGTTAACCCCTAACTTTAAATCTAACCCTAACCCCCACTAACTTTAATGTAATTAACATAAATCTAAATAAAACCTACTATTATTAACTTAATAATTCCTATAAAATTCCTAAATAATTACCTATAAAATAAACCCTAAACTAGCTACAATATAACTAATAGTTACATTGTAGCTATCTTAGGTTTTATTTTTATTTCAAAGGTAAGCTTGAATTTATTTTAACTAGGTACTGTAGATTAGTTAGTAAATAGTTATTAACTATTTACTAACTACCTAGCTAAAATAAATACAAATTTACCTGTAAAATAAAACCTAACCTGAGTTACACTAACACCTAACATTACACTACAATTCAATAAATTACATTAATTAAATACAATTAACTAAATTACAAAAAAAAACACTAAATTACACAAAATAAAAAAGAAATGATCAAATATTTAAACTAATTACACCTAATCTAATAGCCCTATGAAAAAAAAAATCCCCCCAAAATAAAAAAAACCCTAGCCTACAATAAACTACCAATGGCCCTTAAAAGGGCCTTTTGCAGGGCATTGCCCCAAAGAAATCAGCCCTTTTACCTGTTAAAAAAATACAAACAACCCTCCAACAGTAAAACCCACCACCCACACAACCAAACCCCCCAAATAAATTCCTAACTAAAAAAACCTAAGATCCCCATTGCCCTGAAAAGGGCATTAGAATGGGCATTGCCCTTAAAAGGGCATTTAGCTCTTTTTCCGCCCAAACCCTAAGCTAAAAATAAAACCCACCAATAAACCCTTAAAAAAAAAAAATAACACTAACCCCCGAAGATCCACTTACAGTTTTTGAAGACCGGACATCCATCCTCAACGAAGCCGGGAGAATTCTTCATCCAAGCGTCAAGAAGTGATCCTCCAGACGGGCAAAAGTCTTCATCCAGACAGCATCTTCTATCTTCATCTATCCGGCGCAGAGCGGCTCCATCTTCAAGTCATCCGGTGCGGAGCATCCTCTTCTGATGATGGCTCTTCTCGAATGAAGGTTCCTTTAAGTAACGTCATCCAAGATGGTGTCCCTTGAATTCCGATTGGCTGATAGAATTCTATCAGCCAATCGGAAATAAAGGTGAAAAATTCTATTGGCTGATGCAATCAGCCAATAGGATTGAGCTTCAATCCTATTGGCTGATCCAATCAGCCAATAGGATTTAGCTCACATTCTATTGGCTGATTGGAACAGCCAATGGGATTTTTTCACCTTTAATTCCGTTTGGCTGATAGAATTCTATCAGCCAAATGGAATTCAAGGGACGCCATCTTGGATGCTTATGGGGAAATTGTGCACGAGCACGTAAAACCAGCTCACTGCAGTGCTGGTACTGGAGTGCGGTATGGAGCTCAGTTTTGCTTTACCCTGCAATATTGCCTTCTAACGCCAGGTTTTTGTAAACCTGCAATACCAGCACTGTAGGGAGGTGAGTGGTGACAATAACTTGCAAGTAAGTACCGAGCAGCTCTTACCGCAAAACTCATAATCTAGCCGTTAGTTTTTTTATGTCCTTAGTATAATGATAGGCTCCCTACTTTATTCACTTGGGAGCCTTGAATAATACAATAATACAAGTACAGGAGAAAAAAATCCTCTCTCCCCCGCATCCCACCCCCAAATTCACTATGGACCAATCACATCTCAGAGACTCGAGCATCATGGTGTCTGAGTATAGGAAGGGAGTAAGCAAAGTCTTCTGGATATTAACATGTACCATTTCCATTTTTTTTAAATCTTTTATTTATATCTATTCTAGTATCTATTTGTTCAATTGTTAAAGGGACATGAAACCTAATTTTTTCTTTCTTTCATGATTTAGAAAGAGCATGTAATTTTAAACAACTTTCTAATTTACTTTTATTATCTAATTTGCTTCATTCTCTTGATATGCTTTGCTGAAAATCATATCTAGATAGGCTTAGTAGCTGCTGGTTGGTTGCTGCACATAGATGCCTTATGTGATTGGCTCACCCATGTGCATTGCTATTTCTTCAACAAAGGATATCTAAGGAATGAAACAAATTATATAATAGAAGTAAATTGGAATGTTGTTTAAAATTGTATTCTCTACTTGAATCATGATAGAATTTTTTTGGGTTCAGTGTCCCTTTAACAAAGCTTGTTCTGGTCATAAAGTTAATATAAATTACATAATCACCAGCCTTAAGAAGTCAGTAGGGTGCATTTAAATTTGATAACTTCCAGAACTAAACTAAACTTACATGACAATGGGGCAAAATAAAAATTAAAAATACATTGCAAAAGTATTTCATTATGCATAACTAAACATTCTATATAAAAATCTTTATCAGTTTACTGTCCCTTTAAATAACACACACATATTTAACTAGATTCAATATCTAACATAAAAACTTGCCACGGCACTGCCACATGAAAACTGCATAATTCAAAGAGATTTGTAACAGCAGCAAAATGTAAATTAAAGAGACGTTAAAGTCAATTTGTTTATATGTAATAGAAATTATTCACTGCATTAGAAAAGATGTGCATGCAAAATAAAGCAGGAGCACCGGATACAAAGTTTTATTGCAGTTAAGACATGGAAATAAGGTTATCACGAAGTGACAGCCTTCAAAAACAGGAGCAATGATGAATGTGTGGGTATCCCAGTTACCAGCTGACGCGTTTCGGCATTGTGCCATATTCGTAGCATGGGTAACATCTGAGTTGCATACCTTTTTATACCTTAGAAGTGCCTAGTAATTGGCTAAAAGAAACATGTGATCAATACCTCACAAACACACCTTGGTGTAAAAACACGCCCCCTAATAGACATTTAAACACAATTCACTTCAACTTGTTGTATATACATTTCGGATTACTTGAATGTTACATATCGCAAACATGAACTTCAGTATTTAAAATTTCATTGTATTCAGTGTGTTCATTAAGTTACATGAAAAACTTATATAAATTACAATATAAACTTATGCAAGTTACATGGAGTCATCAAACAGTGTATGTAGGTGTTCCCTTATCCTAGATCTCACTTCACGGGTCGTGAGACCTACGTACTGGATTTCACACAACTTGCAATTTCAGAGATATACAGCGTATGTGGATCTACAGTTGTAACATGCTTTGTGTACAAAAGTTTCCCCTGTTGTTGAACTTTTAAAGCCATTGCCCACTTCTACAAATTCACAGGCTGTTGCAATTGGAATAACTGCATTTGTATACCCCTTTAAATCTGAGCCAAGAGCCTTGTTGTGTCCCCTGTGATCTCAATTGTGTGGGAACAATAGTATTGCCTATTGTTCTTCCACATCTATAAGCAAACCTGCAACCTCTGGAGACTATATCTACCAAACCATCATCTGCTTTTAGTAGTGACATATGTTTGCAAACTATATTGGAAATTTGGTGGTATTGCCTACTGTACTGTGTGACAAAGGTTACTCCATTGAAGTCTTTATTGTTGGTGCCAAGCCTTCCCTTGTCTTTTAAGAGCTCAGACCTATCCAAACTTGCAACCTCTTCACGCACTTTTTTAATGTGCCCTTTCTCATACCCTCTTTTCCGAAATCTTTCAGAAAGGTCCTCTGCATGAGATTCGTAACCTTTGTCACCAGTACAGTTTCTTCTCAAGTAGATGAATTGCCCTTTGAGTACTTAATTGAGTACTTAATTGAATACCCTTTTTGGGTGGCAGCTTTGGACATGGAGAAGTGTATTTCCTGTAATGGGCTTTCTGTATAATTCCACTTCTACACCTCCCTCCTTAGACCCTTTTAGAGTGACATCCAAGAAATGAATGGTATTTTCCCCATACTCGTATGTGAATTGTAAATCTACAGTGTTGATTTTTAGTGTATCCACAAATTGTACAGCCTTTTCTCTGTCCCCATTCCACACAACAAGCAGATCATCTATATACCGACAAAAGTAGACTATCAGATCTAAAGGCATTTCCATCTCCAAAGATGTGGCACAGCTCCCACCAACCCATGTATAAGTTGGCATAAGAGGGGGCAAATTTTGCCCCCATTGCTGTACCACATCTCTGGAGATAGAAGACCCCCTCAAAAGAAAAGATGTTGTGGGTCAGTAAATACTTGGTGACCCTGAAAATGAATGAATGTAAAATCCCTGCTATACTCTGGTATTCTCCTTAGGAAGAAGTCTATGACCTCCAATCTCCTATCGTGGGGTATAGATGAATATAGAGATTCCACATCATTTGACAACCAGGCCTAGTCTTCCTCCCAGGAAAACAACTCCATTTCACTCAAAATCTGTTTGGTGTCTCTCAGGAAACTCATTAGGTTACCCACTAGTAGCTGGAGTATAGTACCCAGCCACTGTGAGAGTGGTTCCAAAATGGACCCTATCCCACTAATAATGGGCCTACCCTCCACATTTTCCAGTGTCTTGTTCACCTTAGGAAAATTATTGAAGATAGGAGTATGTGGGTGGTCCACATATAGAAAGGAACATGTACTCTGGTCTAAAATGCCAATTTTCCTGCCATCATCAATTAGGTGCATGAGTTCCCTTTGGAACGTGGCTGTGGGATTAAATTCCAATTTAGCATATTGTTGTGGGTTGTCTAACTGTCTAAGTGCCTCTCTGATGAAATACTCAAGATTCATGACCACTATAGACCCCCCTTGTCTGCTGCCCTGATGACCAAGTGGTTATTGTCATGCAAGTTCTTGAGAATGAGTCTTTATTCTTTACTTAAATGGTTCCTGCCTTTACATTCAGATGTATAGGCTAATCAGTTTAGGTCACTTTCCACTCTCCTTTGAAACTTTTCCAGGAGTGGGCCCCTAGATGGGATGGGATAAAAATTGGATGCACTTCTCAGGGATGGATATATGTTAGTTTGCACATCTTCCATTTTGTTATCAGATGTAAGTCCCTCCTCATGAAGTGTCTCCAAATTTACCACATCACAACATTCATCAAAATTCAGATTCCCCCCTATCCAGGGTTGCTATCTAATCCAAATTTCCCAAATCCATACCTGAAGGGTGGTTGATAAAATGCTTCTTTAGGGTTAGAGATCTTATAACTCTATTCACGTCAATGAGGGTTTGAAAAAGGTCGAAGTCGCCTGTGGGCACAAAACTTAACCCAGACTAAGAACCTTATTCTCCTTTTCATTATTATCTATAATGATAAAATTATAGATTTTACTTGTACTTCTTCTGTTGCCTGCCCCTCCCTGCAGTATATCTTTCCCTTGTTTAATCTCCATCTCCCCACCCCTTCTGGTCCTATTTGGGCTCTTGATAAAACCTGGGCCAGATCTGCCTTTTCTGTCTCCAAAGGGGCTGCTGAAACTATGGATACTGGTTGGGGCCCCACCTCATTTTCCTTATACTTGGATTGTCTACCCCTACCACCTGTGTGTTGTTTTAATATGAGTGCACTCATTTTAGGGGTTACAGTATTGTCTCCCTTATCTGCAGTGGTTTCTTCCCCTGAGGATGAACCCTCCCCTGCATATATTGTGTGTCATCCAGTGATTCTGCCTCACTGTCCGAAAATGTAACTTTTTTGTGAAACTCTCTTCCTTTATTACCCCCTCCTTGTCCCTTGCGTTTGTTTTGTTTCTTATTGGCCTTGTAGGATTGAGACCTTTGTTTTCTGTTCCATATATACACCTTATTGGTGTCATAATCCATTTAATCTCTGGTATTTTTCATGTTTTGTCTCCATAATTAAGCTTTTAGCCTGAACTAGAGAATACTGTAATATGCTATCAAATTTGACATACTGTACATCCTGACTGTGCATATTCAATTCTGCCTGCAACAATTCTATTTCTACAGACACTTCATGCAATTGTTTCATTTTATAATCAATTAACATAGATATTAATCTATATGAGCAATCAGACAGGCCCGTATTCCAAGCCTTGTAGAACTTTGCATCTTCCACCTGGAATGTAAGGAATTTATTAATGCGTAGACCCCATGGTATTAAACCCAATTTTCTATACTTTTGCATAGTCCAGATATCCCACTTCGGATGATTTTCTTTTATCATTAAGAATTCTGTTTCTTCAAATAATTTGCTCAAAGAGAATTTGAAACGATCCGTTACAAAAAGGTTTTCTATTTCCAACTCGTCCCTACACCTCTCTCCCTGAGGGAAAAAAGAATAGTAATTCAATATCCCATCTTTATTGGTATTTGAATCCATGTTAAACTTGCTGTTATTTCAAAGCCTTATACACTGGGGATAAATTATTGTAGTGCTCGCAGCTGAGATCGCTGGGATTATACAACGTTAATTGCAAAACTAGAAAAGAGTTCTGCAGCACCTACTTTTTCAAAAGCCTCAAATGTGATACCAGCTGTTGCTGCTCGCTAAGCCTTGAGTGATACAAAAGTGTAGCAGCAACATGTAAACCAATGAAGTCTTAGCTGGCCACCACACCCCCTTACTGTGTTCGAAAAACAAATGTCAGTGACATTGGATGTGTGACTCTGTGCGGTAAAATGTGAGCATACAGATCCCTCACTTACAGTTTCGGTGTGAAGTCCCCGTCCTAAGGGAACCATCTCCAAGGCACCAAAGCCTTCACTGTATTATTACAGACCTCTGTTGGAGTGGACCATCCCCTCATTCAACAGCTCTCCACTGCCAAACTTGATGCGCTGATGAGGGGGGGCGTGTAAAAACAGCCGGCTACTTCAAAAGATACGTCCAGGCTTGTTGAGGGATCAGCAAATCTCTGCACTGTGTGCAATCCGTGCTAACCAGGTAATTCTTCAAACTTGGAAACAAAAACGAAAGCAGGAGCACCGGATACAGTTCAAAGTTTTATTGCAGTTAAAACGTGGAAATAAGGCTACCACAAAGTGACAGCCTTAAAAATGGCTGATGAATGTGTGGGTATCCCAGTTACCCGCTGATGCATTTCGGCATTGTGCCGTATTCATATTTCTATTTTCTTCTTTTATTTTTTTCTATGTATAGTTAGAGACACATAAAAAATTAGTTTCTGTACATATCAACCAATCACTGTGCCGCTCTAGAGGGAGTGGAAACACTACACGTTAAATTGCAAAGTTTTTTTTTTAAATGAATTATGAACAATTAAACATTTTATTTTGAGTTAATGAACGGAGCTGCAACTATTTTACGATAGTTCTTTTCTTGGTCCACTCTGAAGTAGAGATGCATATTTGTTTTGTTAGGAATGCAAATTCATAACGAAAAACGAATATCAAAGCAAATGCACCCACAAAATTAAAAAAAAATTTTTTTCAGTATTTATTTGTTTTCTTTAAATTATATTTAAGGGGTTAAATACTTGCCTCTAGCGCACTGGAGAGCCGCTCTAACCCTCAATCCTTCTTCTCAGAGGCCCATTTGTTTAAAACAAAATGAATAATGAATAGTGTAGCAGACAAATATTTGGGGAAACTAACTTCCCTGAATATTTGTTCTGAAAGATTCTGAAGAACCAAATTTTTTGGTGCTGCACGAGTCTACTGTGAAATATATTGGTATCACAAAAATGCCTTCAAAACTTTACAGAATAAACAAATTTTAACAAAATTTAAAAAACCTCAATAAAACAGTACACTTTAACTGCAAAAAAAAGAATCAAGAGAGCAGATTAAGGAAAATAAAATAAAATTGAGACAAGAGAGACACAAGCACAAGATAAGATACTTCCCAATGTAAATAGAGTCTTTATGAATTATGTATGCTGGGCTAAGGTTTGGGTGAAAAATTCTGACCACACCTCCAGAACACTTGGAAAAATACCCATAATCAGCCTCTGGAGACACATTTGGTTTTATACAGCAAGACTACTTTACCATAACAAAATAGACCTCAATATTTTACAATTAGAAATATTTACATAAGCAATTGTCATGTTTGGTATTTCAACCATGATTCCAAGAGTTTTTGAATAGGTGGTCTGGCTCTTAATATCGCTAGTAGCCAGAATAAAATTAATGTGGCAGTTTGGTGGTGGAACACTGGAGAAAGTGGAAAGCTTGGTTATATGCTGCACAACAGGACAAAAGAATACTCGCTCTATAATGATACACACTAAACAACGGAACAGAGGGGGTGTATAGAGCTTGCTGGATTGTTCCTAAAGGTTCAATCCAGTTCTGTTTGCACTAGAATTAGTGCATTCCAAATTGTGAGTACCGTTTATGATTATTGTGTGATATGTTCTAAACCATATTGTGTGGTTTAGAAGATATTACACTATTTTCAATTTTTGTTTCTGATAGGAATGCCTACTACCACAACACTGGAAAAGATAGGTGAAGAAATGCTCAATGAATTTCAAACATGGTCTCACCTTTACAACCTCACAATCATCTATGAATCTAGCCCATTAACCCAAATCTTTAACATGAGCCAAATATTACAACACAATAGACTGCAAAACTGTAGATGTTGGCATTCTATGGGGGTTCCTGTTATCACAATGAAGAAGCGTTGCAAATATAATAATATTCTCAAAACAAGGTACATTACCAAACACATATATTGTAACACACATTTGTCTTAACACTCTTCTGTTAGCAAAAAAATAAATTGTTTTTTAAAATAAATTACTACATAAATAAATATGTCAAGATATTTTTTCCATATGGTGAATCATAAAACTCTTTGAAATTACAAATACATAATTAAATCATAAAGAAAAGTACAACAGAAATTTTCAGGCTTACCATGTGATAACATTCTACATCAATTGTCAATATGTCTGAAATATCCAAGCTTACAAAACCTATACTAAGGGTACCATGTACTAAGCCGTCAATTAATCCGACAGATAAACTTGCTGTTACTCGCCGCGGGCGAAATTGTGTCCGCTGTCACTTTGTACTAAAAAACACACCCAGAAATAGACATGTCTAGCCCGCCGCGAGCAATGGTGGATTATTGATAAATTTGACGCCTCACTCGCCGTGACTAATCTAATGTACTTAAATGTCAGTAGAATTGTATGGCCAATTATTAACACACGACATGCAAGGTCTCAGAAATGTCATAGTAGTCGCAGGAAGAATTGGGCCACTATAAAAACACAATTTATGCTTACCTGATAAATTTATTTCTCTTGTGGTGTATCCAGTCCACTGATCATCCATTACTTGTGGGATATTCTCATTCCCAACAGGAAGTTGCAAGAGGACACCCACAGCAGAGCTGTAATATAGCTCCTCCCCTAACTGTCATAGCCAGTCATTCGACCGAAAACAAGCCGAGAAAGGAGGAACCATAGGGTGCAGTGGTTACTGTAGTTTAAATTTAAAAATGACCTGCCTTAAAATGACAGGGCGGGCCGTGGACTGGATACACCACAAGAGAAATAAATTTATCAGGTAAGCATAAATTGTGTTTTCTCTTGTAAGGTGTATCCAGTCCACGGATCATCCATTACTTGTGGGATACCAATACCAAAGCTAAAGTACACGGATGAAGGGAGGGACAAGGCAGGAACTTAAATGGAAGGAACCACTGCCCGTAAAACCTTTCTCCCAAATATAGCCTCAAAAGAAGCAAAAGTATCAAATTTGTAAAATTTTGAAAAAATATGAAGCGAAGACCAAGTCGTCGCCTTGCAAATCTGATCAAAAGAAGCCTCATTTTTAAAGGCCCAAGTGGAAGCCACAGCTCTAGTGGAATGAGCTGTAATCCTTTCAGGAGGTTGCTGTCCAGCAGTCTCCTAGGCTAAGCGGATTAAGCTTCTTAGTCAAAAAGAAAAAGAGGTTGCCGAAGCCTTTTGACCTCTCCTCTGTCCAGAGTAGACAACAAACAAAGCAGATGTTTGACGAAAATCTTTAGTAGCTTGTAAGTAAAACTTTAAAGCACGGACCACGTCCAAATTGTGTAACACAAGGATGGAACAACAATCTCTTGATTGATATTCTTGTTAGATACCACCTTAGGTAAGAACCCAGGTTTGGTACGCAGGACTACCTTATCCGTATGAAAAATCAGATAAGGAGAATCACATTGTAAGGCAGATAGATCAGAGACTCT
The DNA here is from genome assembly GCF_027579735.1 of Bombina bombina. NCBI lineage: Eukaryota > Metazoa > Chordata > Amphibia > Anura > Bombinatoridae > Bombina > Bombina bombina. The sequence goes on along the minus strand of NC_069507.1, from coordinate 90,480,585 downwards.
ACGAGCCGAGGAAATAGCTACCAAAAAAAAGAACTTTCCAAGATAAAAGCTTGATATCTATGGAATGAAGAGGTTCAAACGGAACTCCTTGAAGAACCTTAAGAACCAAGTTTAATCTCCATGGTGGAGCAACAGGTTTAAACACAGGCTTGATTCTAACTAAAGCCTGACAAAAGGCCTGAACGTCTGGAACATCTGCCAGACGCTTAACTAGCTGACAATCCTTTTTCCAAACCTTCTTGGAGAAAAGATAATATCCTAGCAATCCTGACCTTACTCCATGAGTAACCCTTGGATTCACACCAATAAAGATATCTACGCCATACCTTATGGTAAATTTTTCCTGGTGACAGGCTTTCGTGCCTGTCTTAAGGTATCAATAACTGACTCGGAGAAGCCACGCTTTGATAAAATCAAGCGTTCAATCTCCAGGCAGTCAGCCTCAGAGAAATTAGATTTGGATGGTTGAAAGGACCCTGAAGTAGAAGGTCCTGTTTCAGAGGCAGAGACCATGGTGGAAAGGATGACATGTCCACTAGATCTGCATACCAGGTCCTGCGTGGCCACGCAGGTGCTATCAGAATCACCGATGCTCTCTCCTGCTTGATCTTGGCAATCAGTCGAGGGAGCAGAGGAAACGGTGGAAACACATAAGCCAGGTTGAAAGACCAGGGTGCTGCTAGAGCATCTATCAGTGTCGCCTTGGGATCCCTGGACCTGGATCCGTAACACGGAAGCTTGGCGTTCTGGCGAGACGCCATGAGATCCAGTTCTGGTTTGCCCCAACGATAAATCAGTTGTGCAAATGCCTCCGGATGGAGTTCCCACTCTCCCGGATGAAAAGTCTGACGACTTAAAAAATCCGCCTCCCAGTGCTCTACACCTGGGATATGGATAGCTTATAGGTGACAAGAGTGAATCTCTGCCCAGCGAATTATTTTTGAAACTTCTAACATCTCTAGGGAACTTCTCGTTCCCCCTTGATGGTCGATGTAAGCTACAGTCGTGATGTTGTCCGACTGAAATCTGATGTACCTCAGAGTTGCTAACTGAGGCCAAGCCTGAAGAGCCTTGAATATCGCTCTTAGTTCCAGAATATTTAATGGAAGGAGAGACTCCTCCTGAGTCCACGATCCCTGAGCCTTCAGGGAGTTCCAGACTGCACCCCAACCTAGAAGGCTGGCATCTGTCGTAACAATTGTCCAATCTGGCCTGCGAAAGGTCATACCTTTGGACAGATGGACCCGAGATAGCCACCAGAGAAGAGAATCCCTGGTCTCTTGGTCCAGATTCAGTTGAGGGGACAAATCTGTGTAATCCCCGCTCCACTAACTGAGCATGCATAGTTGCAGCGGTCTGAGATGTAAACGTGCAAACGGCACTATGACCATTGCCGCTACCATTAAGCCGATTACTTCCATACACTGAACCACCGAAGGGCGCGGAATGGAATGAAGAACCTGGCAGGAATTTAGAAGCTTTGATAACCTGGACTCCGTCAGGTGAATTTTCATTTCTACAGAATCTATCAGAGTCCCTAGAAAGGAAACTCTCGTGAGTGGGGATAGAGAACTCTTTTCCTCGTTCATTTTCCACCCATGCGACCACAGAAATGCCAGTACTACGTCCGTATGAGACTTGGCAATTTGGAAGTTTGACACCTGTATCAGGATGTCGTCTAAATAAGGGGCTACTGCTATGCCCCGCGGCCTTAGGACCGCTATAAGTGACCCTTGAACCTTTGTAAAGATTCTTGGGGCTGTAGCTAATCCCAAGGGAAGAGCTACAACTGGTAATGCCTGTCTTAAAAGGCAAACCTGAGAAACCGATGATGATCTTTGTGTATCGGAATGTGAAGATAAGCATCCTTTAGATCCACTGTAGTCATATATTGACCCTCCTGGATCAGTGGTAGGATGGTACGAATAGTTTCCATCTTGAACGACAGAACTTTGAGGAATTTGTTTAAGATCTTTAGATCCAAAATTGGTCTGAAGGTTCCCTCTTTTTTGGGAACCACAAACAGATTAGAGTAAAAACCCTGTCCCTGTTCCTCCTTTGGAACTGGATGGATCACTCCCATAACTAGGAGGACTCGTACACAGTGTAAGAATGCCTCTCTCTTTATCTGGTGTGCAGATAATTGTGAAAGGTGAAATCTCCCTTTTGGGGGTGAAGCTTTGAAGTCCAGAAGATATCCCTGGGATATAATTTCCAACGCCCAGGGATCCTGAACATCTCTTGCCCACGCCTGGGCAAAGAGTGAAAGTCTGCCCCCTACTAGATCCGTTCCCGGATAGGGGGCCGTTCCTTCATGCTGTCTTAGAGGCAGCAGCAGGCTTTTTTACCTGCTTACCTTTTTTCCAGGTCAGGTTTGGTCTCCAGACCATCTTGGATTGAGCAAAAGTTCCCTCTTGTTTATTATTAGAGGAAGTTGATGCCGCACCTGCCTTGAAGTTTTGAAAGGCACGAAAATTAGACTGTTTGGCCCTAGATTTGGACCTGTCCTGAGGAAGGGCATGACCTTTTCCTCCAGTGATATCAGCAATAATCTCCTTCAACCAGGCCCGAATAGGGTTTGCCCCTTGAAGGGAATGTTAAGTAGCTTAGATTTTGAAGTCACGTCAGCTGACCATGATCTAAGCCATAGCGCTCTGAGCGCCTGTATAGCAAAACCAGAATTCTTAGCCGTTAGTTTAGTCAAATGAACAATGGCATTAGAATAAAAGAATTGGCTAGCTTAAGTGCTCTAAGTTTGCCAAGTATGTCATCCAATGGAGTCGCTACCTGTAAAGCCTCTTCCAGAGACTCAAACCAGTACGCCGCAGCAGCAGTGACAGGGGCAATGCATGCAAGGGGCTGTAGGATAAAACCTTGTTGAATAAATATTTTCTTAAGGTAACCTCTAATTTTTTATCCATTGGATCTAAAAAAAAAAGCACAACTGTCCTCGACAGGGATAGTAGTACGCTTTACTAGAGTAGAAACTGCTCCCTCCACCTTAGGGACTGTCTGCCATAAGTCCCATGTGGTGGCGTCTATTGGAAACATTTTTCTAAAAATAGGAGGGGAAGAGAACGGCACACCTGGTCTATCCCATTCCTTATTAATAATTTCTGTAAACCTTTTAGGTATTTGGAAAAACATCAGTACACACCGGCACTGCAAAGTATTTATCCAGTCTACACAATTTCTCTGGCACTGCAATGGTATCAGTCATTCAGAGCAGCTAAAACCTCCCTAAGCAACACGCGGAGGTGTTCAAGCTTAAATTTAAATGTAGAAATATTAGAATCAGGTATCTTTCCTGAGTCATTAACATCACCCACTGACTGAAGCTCTCTTTCCTCAGCTTCTGCATATTGTGAGGCAGTATCAGACATGGTTCTTAAAGCGTCAGTATGCTCTGCATTTTGTCTCACCCCAGAGCTATCTCGCTTACCTCTAAGTTCAGGTAGTCTGGCTAATACCGCTGACAGTGTATTATCCATGACTGCCGCCATGTCTTGTAACGTAAACGCTATGGGCGCCCTAGATGTACTTGGCGCCATTTGAGCGTGAGTCCCTTAAGCGGGAGTCAAAGGGTCTGACACGTGGGGAAAGTTAGTCGGCATAACTTCCCCCTCGTCAGATTCCTCTGGTGATACATTTTTTAAAGACAGAAAATGATCTTTATTGCATAAAATTAAATCAGTACATTTGGTACACATTCTAAGAGGGGGTTCCACCATGGCTTTTAAACATAATAAACAAGGAGTTTCTTCTATGTCAGACATGTTTATACAGAATAGTAATAAGACTAGCAAGCTTGGAAAACACTTTAAATCAAGTTAACAAGCAAATATAAAAAACGGTACTGTGCCTTTAAGAGAAACAAATTTTGTCAGAATTTGAAAAACAGTGAAAAAATGCAGTAAATCAAACGAAATTTTTACAGTGTGTATAATAGGCTAACAGAGCATTGCACCCACTTGCAAATGGATGATTAACCCCTTAGTTAAAAAAACGGATCAAAAAAACGAAATAGACGTTTTTTAACAGTCACAACCAACTGCCACAGCAAGCTGTGGCCCTACCTTCCCCAATAAACGACTTTGGAAAGCCTTTGGGCCCTTTAGAGATGTCCTATAGCATTCAGAGGGCCTTTGAGGGAAGCTGGATGTCACAGTTTGTAATTTTAACTGCACCAACTGTAACTTTTATACTACAACAGTGGAAATTGTTTCTAGTCAAAATTTAAGCCAGCCATGTGGAAAAAACTAGGCCCCAATAAAGTTTTATCACCAAAGCATATATAAAAATGATTAAACATGCCAGCAAACGTTTTATATTGTAAATATCATAAGGGTATTACCCCTGGGAGTAAGCATGATACCAGTCGTTATTAAATCACTGTATTCAGGCTTAACTTACATTAATGCGGTATCAGCAGCATTTTCTAGTGTTTTCCATCTCTAGAAAAAATTATAACTGCACATACCTGATAGCAGAATAAACTGCACGCCATTCTCTCGCTGAAGTTTTACCTCATCTGTGTAATCCCCTCAGACATATGTGAGAATAGCAATGGATCTTAGTTACAACCTGCTAAGATCATAGAAACCTCAGGCAGATTCTTCTTCTATTTACTGCCTGAGATAAAATAGCACAACACCGGTACTATTTAAAAATAACAAACTTTTGATTGAAGAAAATAAACTAGCTATATTTAACCACTCTCTCCTACAACGTCCTAGCTTGTTGAGAGCTGCAAGAGAATGACTGGCTATGACAGTTAGGGGAGGAGCTATATTACAGCTCTGCTGTGGGTGTCCTCTTGCAACTTCCTGTTGGGAATGAGAATATCCCACAAGTAATGGATGATCCGTGGACTGGATACACCTTACAAGAGAAAGTGCTACTTTTCTAAAGAATTTTTTGATCAGTTCATTCTGGTACAGTCAATGGCCCCAGGGACATTGGGCATCCCAGCCATCTTAAAAAAATTAGATTTTATAGATTGCCATTCTTCTTGGGTAGATGGTAAGCAAACATATGGTGGAAAAATAATCATCATAGCCTCTATGACTTTTGTTAAGTGACGTGAAAATGCTGATTGGCTTATTCCAATAATGACGCTAGAAACCAACTAAAAGGAGCCTGTTGCCATAAAATGCAATACAGCTAATAGTTTCAATAGTCCAGGAATAGCCTGTGAACGCACCGTCATCGACTCCAAATAATCTTCTATCTCTCGATACAAGTGTAATATGGATTCACGATCAAGCTGGAAGCTTTGTACAATCTCTCGGTCTGAAAGGCCGTGCAAACTAACCCGTGGAAGGAATACACAGGGGACACAAACTATCCTTCTTCTAACTAGTCGATTAGCAACATTTTCTTCAATATTCTGTCTTCTAGACAAGATTTGCATCACACAGAGATTAAACAAATAGAGAAGTGTCTCCAAAAGTGTCTCCTTTTATATTGGTCTAGACTGGCGTCTACATTGACTTTCCTATTGTTTTGTACTCCTTGCCTGCCACCTAAAAGGCGGTGAGGCAAAAATAACAAGGTGGTAGCAAAAAATGTAGCATGCAGATAAATAGATTTTTTAGTACATTAGTTTATTTCAAGTTGGTGGTCTATTTACATTGAAAAATTGAGTGGTAGCGAGGTTTGGCGGATAAGTACGCTCGCAAATTTAAAAATGCCGGTTTGAACATAGTTGATGGCTTTGTACATATCAGTGTGCGAGTTTTGACGCAAAAATATTTGCGGGCAACTCACTGACTGCTTAGTACATGGAGCCCTTTATAGTAGAAGGTACATTGCATATTGCGAGGGACAGCCAATTTTCTTTGAGAAATATGGCAAATCAGGCTGCACAAATGAACGTTTGATAATTTGGCCCTTAGAATATTGGTTCATGGCTCATGCCTTTATTGAAAAGAATGTGTAGATAGGCTCATGAGCAGCAACACACTACTGGGAGCTAGCTGCTGATTGGTTCCTGCATATCTATGCCTCTTGTCATTGGCTGGCCCGATAAGTCAGTGTTTTTCAACCAGTGTGCCGTGGCACACTAGTGTGCCGTGAAAGATCCTCAGGTGTGCCGCGGAAGACTGACAACAGTGCGGGGGTGTCCCTCTTTCAAATTTTGAAATATTGGGAGGTATGTAACAGGCTCATCAGGCATCATTTACAACCATGACATTGACATTCATTCACAGACAATCATTATGATTATTTGTGAATGAATGTCAATATGTCATGTATAGTTTGGAGGAGGCATGGCATGACAGCACAGTACAGTGTATATGTATTTATATATATATATATATATATATATATATATATATATATATATATATATATATATATATATATATACACTGTATTATATATCCTGTATTAGGCTACAATGTGTGATTTTGTAAAGTTTTGGGATCGTGGTGTGCCACAGGATTTTTTAATGTAAAAAAGTGTGCCACGGCAAAAAAAAGTTGCAAATCACTGCGATAAGTGTTCAGTTAGCTCCTGCAACAAATAATATCAAAAGAATTTGATATGTTTTATAACCCTTTAATCTCTGAAAAGTATAGGTTGTAATAACTCCCCTTTGTAACTGGTAAGGTTAGAACCCATAGCTACACTTAAACTCACCGGCTGGCAGAGAACGTCTGCATTAAACAATTCACAGAGTGGTAATACCACTAAAGAATTTTTCATTTTAACTGTTATTTAAACAGTAGGAAACTTTTCAACTAAGGACACATTGGCCTAGATTTGGAGTTCGGCGGTAGCCGTCAAAACCAGCGTTAGAGGCTCCTAACGCTGGTTTTGGCCGCCCGCTGGTATTTGGAGTCAGTGATTAAAGGGTCTAACGCTCACTTTTCAGCCGCAACTTTTCCATACCGCAGATCCCCCTACGCCATTTGCGTATCCTATCTTTTCAATGGGATCTTTCTAACGCCGGTATTTAGAGTCGTTTCTGAAGTGAGCGTTAGAGCTCTAACGACAAAATTCCAGCCGCCTGAAAATAGCAGGAGTTAAGAGCTTTCTGGCTAACGCCGGTTCATAAAGCTCTTAACTACTGTACCCTAAAGTACACTAACACCCATAAACTACCTATGTACCCCTAAACCGAGCTCCCCCCACATCGCCGCCACTCGATTAAAATTTTTAACCCCTAATCTGCCGACCGCCACCTACGTTATACTTATGTACCCCTAATCTGCTGCCCCTAACCCCGCCGACCCCTGTATTACATTTATTAACCCCTAACCTGCCCCCCACAACGTCGCCGCCAGCTACTTAAAATAATTAACCCCTAATCTTCCGACCGCAAAGTGCCGCCACCTACGTTATCCCTATGTACCCCTAATCTGCTACCCCTAACACCGCCGACCCCTATATTATATTTATTAACCCCTAATCTGCCCCCCTCAACGTCGCCGACACCTGCCTACACTTATTAACCCCTAATCTGCCGAGCGGACCTGAGCGCTACTATAATAAAGTTATTAACCCCTAACCCGCCTCACTAACCCTATAATAAATAGTATTAACCCCTAATCTGCCCTCCCTAACATCGCCGACACCTAACTTCAATTATTAACCCCTAATCTGACGACCGGAGCTCACCGCTATTCTAATAAATTGATTAACCCCTAAAGCTAAGTCTAACCCTAACACTAACACCCCCCTAACTTAAATATAATTTACATCTAACGAAATAAATTAACTCTTATTAAATAAATTATTCCTATTTAAAGCTAAATACTTACCTGTAAAATAAATCCTAATATAGCTACAATATAAATTATAATTATATTATAGCTATTTTAGGATTTATATTTATTTTACAGGCAACTTGGTATTTATTTTAACTAGGTACAATAGCTATTAAATAGTTAAGAACTATTTAATAGTTACCTAGTTAAAATAATAACAAATTTACCTGTAAAATAAATCCTAACCTAAGATATAATTAAACCTAACACTACCCTATCAATAAAATAATTAAATAAACTACCTACAATTACCTACAATTAACCTAACACTACACTATCAATAAATTAATTAAACACAATTGCTACAAATAAATACAATTAAATAAACTTGCTAAAGTACAAAAAATAAAAAAGAACTAAGTTACAAAAAATAAAAAAATATTTACAAACATAAGAAAAATATTACAACAATTTTAAACTAATTACACCTACTCTAAGCCCCCTAATAAAATAACAAAGCCCCCCAAAATAAAAAAATCCCTACCCTATTCTAAATTAAAAAAGTTACAAGCTCTTTTACCTTACCAGCCCTGAACAGGGCCCTTTGCGGGGCATGCCCCAAGAATTTCAGCTCTTTTGCCTGTAAAAGAATAAATACAATACCCCCCCCCCCCAACATTACAACCCACCACCCGCATACCCCTAATCTAACCCAAACCCCCCTTAAATAAACCTAACACTAAGCCCCTGAAGATCTTCCTACCTTGTCTTCACCATCCAGGTATCACCGATCCGTCCTGGCTCCAACATCTTCATCCAACCCAAGCGGGGGTTGGCGATCCATCATCCGGTGCTGAAGAGGTCCAGAAGAGGCTCCAAAGTCTTCCTCCTATCCGGCAAGAAGAGGACATCCGGACCGGCAAACATCTTCTCCAAGCGGCATCTTCGATCTTCTTCCATCCGGTGCGGAGCGGGTCCATCTTGAAGCAGGCGACGCGGATCCATCCTCTTCTTCCGTTGTCTCCTGACTAATGACGGTTCCTTTAAGGGACGTCATCCAAGATGGCGTCCCTCGAATTCCGATTAGCTGATAGGATTCTATCAGCCAATCGGAATTAAGGTAGGAATTTTCTGATTGGCTGATGGAATCAGCCAATCAGAATCAAGTTCAATCCGATTGGCTGATCCAATCAGCCAATCAGATTGAGCTCGCATTCTATTGGCTGTTCCGATCAGCCAATAGAATGCGAGCTCAATCTGATTGGCTGATTGGATCAGCCAATCGGATTGAACTTGATTCTGATTGGCTGATTCCATCAGCCAATCAGAAAATTCCTACCTTAATTCCGATTGGCTGATAGAATCCTATCAGCCAATCGGAATTCGAGGGACGCCATCTTGGATGACGTCCCTTAAAGGAACCGTCATTAGTCGGGAGACAACGGAAGAAGAGGATGGATCCGCGTCGCCTGCTTCAAGATGGACCCGCTCCGCACCGGATGGAAGAAGATCGAAGATGCCGCTTGGATGAAGATGTTTGCCGGTCCGGATGTCCTCTTCTTGCCGGATAGGAGGAAGACTTTGGAGCCTCTTCTGGACCTCTTCAGCACCGGATGATGGATCGCCAACCCCCGCTTGGGTTGGATGAAGATGTTGGAGCCAGGACGGATCGGTGAACCTGGTATGGTGAAGACAAGGTAGGAAGATCTTCAGGGGCTTAGTGTTAGGTTTATTTAAGGGGGGTTTGGGTTAGACTAGGGGTATGTGGGTGGTGGGTTGTAATGTTGGGGGGGGGTATTGTATTTATTCTTTTACAGGCAAAAGAGCTGAAATTCTTGGGGCATGCCCCGCAAAGGGCCCTGTTCAGGGCTGGTAAGGTAAAAGAGCTTGTAACTGTTTTAATTTAGAATAGGGTAGGGAATTTTTTATTTTGGGGGGCTTTGTTATTTTATTAGGGGGCTTAGAGTAGGTGTAATTAGTTTAAAATTGTTGTAATATTTTTCTTATGTTTGTAAATATTTTTTTATTTTTTGTAACTTAGTTCTTTTTTATTTTTTGTACTTTAGCTAGTTTATGTAATTGTATTTATTTGTAGGAATTGTGTTTAATTAATTTATTGATAGTGTAGTGTTAGGTTAATTGTAGGTAATTGTAGGTAGTTTATTTAATTATTTTATTGATAGGGTAGTGTTAGGTTTAATTATATCTTAGGTTAGGATTTATTTTACAGGTAAATTTGTTATTATTTTAACTAGGTAACTATTAAATAGTTCTTAACTATTTAATAGCTATTGTACCTGGTTAAAATAATTACAAAGTTGCCTGTAAAATAAATATTAATCCTAAAATAGCTATAATATAATTATAATTTATATTGTAGCTATATTAGGATTTATTTTACAGGTAAGTATTTAGCTTTAAATAGGAATCATTTATTTAATAAGAGTTAATTCATTTCGTTAGATGTAAATTATATTTAAGTTAGGGGGGTGTTAGTGTTAGGGTTAGACTTAGCGTTAGGGGTTAATACATTTATTAGAATAGCGGTGAGCTCCGCTCGGAAGATTAGGGGTTAATAATTGAAGGTAGGTGTCGGCGATGTTAGGGAGGGCAGATTAGGGGTTAATACTATTTATGATAGGGTTAGTGAGGCGGATTAGGGGTTAATAACTTTATTATAGTAGTGCTCAGGTCCGCTCGGCAGATTAGGGGTTAATAAGTGTAGGCAGGTGTCGGCGACGTTGAGGGGGGCAGATTAGGGGTTAATAAATATAATATAGGGGTCGGCGATGTTAGGGCAGCAGATTAGGGGTACATAGGGATAACGTAGGTTGCGGCGGTTTACGGAGCGGCAGATTAGGGGTTAAAATAATATGCAGGGGTCAGCGATAGCGGGGGCGGCAGAATAGGGGTTAATAAGTGTAAGGTTAGGGGTGTTTAGACTCGGGGTACATGTTAGAGTGTTAGGTGCAGACGTAGGAAGTGTTTCCCCATAGGAAACAATGGGGCTGCGTTAGGAGGCTGAACGCTGCTTTTTTGCAGGTGTTAGGTTTTTTTTCAGCTCAAACAGTCCCATTGTTTCCTATGGGGGAATCGTGCACGAGCACGTTTTTGAGGCTGGCCGCGTCCGTAAGCAACTCTGGTATCGAGAGTTGCATTTGCGGTAAAAATGCTCTACGCTCCTTTTTTGGAGCCTAACGCAGCATTTGTTTGAACTCTCGATACCAGAGTTAATTTTATGGTGCGGCCAGAAAAAAGCCCGCGGAGCATTAACAGCCCTTTTACCGCCAAACTCCAAATTAAAGCAAATTAGATAATAGAAGTAAATTGGAAAGTTGTATAAAATATAACATGCTCTGTCTGAATCATGAAATAAAATTTTTGGGGTTTCATGTCCTTTTAAGACTGCACAAAAACTTAACCAATCGTGCTAGATCAGGGCCTGTCAATCTACGTGAATGAGCAAATTTGGGTGATTCACCTCAGAGGCGCCGGAGAGGATTAAAGGCAGAGATTGTTTTGTAAATTTGTGCTTGCAGACTCACTTATGCAAGCCTGCATCGCAAGGTCTCAAAAGCTGTAAATGCAGTTTGATCAATTCTCCGTTATAGTGACAGTCTAGTCAAAATGAAAAATTCATGATTCAGATAGGGCATGCAATTCTAAACAACTTCCCAGTTTACTTTTATCATCAAATTTGCTTTTTTCTCATGGTATTCTTTGTTAAAATCTAAACCCTAGGAAGGCTCATATGCTAATTTCTAAGCCCTTGAAGGCCACCTCTTATTTCAGTGCATTTTGACACTTTTTTCACAGCTAGACGGCGATAGTTAAACGTGTGCCATATAGATAGCATTGTGCTCACTCCCATGGGGTTAATTATGAGTCAGCACTGATTTCTGAATTGCAAGACTGTCAAAAGAACTGAAATAAGAGGGCAGTTTACAAAGGCTTAGATAGAAGGTAATCACAGAAGTAAAAAGTATATTAATATAACCGTATTGGTTATGAAAAACTGGGGAATGGATAATAAAGGGATTCTCTATCTTTTTAAACAATAAAAATTCTGGAGTAGACTGTCCCTTTCAGCATTTTCCCATGTATAATATTAGACGTATTAGTATTATGCTTTAATTCTGATGTAACATGATGGTCAAATAATTCCTTCAACCAGGCAAGACTGTAATAATGAAAATGTATAACGTTAAAACAAACAAAAACAGGTTGTTATTATTTAATTGTGTAATCAACAGGAAATCTATTCTATATTTGGCTCTCAGAAAATCTAGTAATCTATTTTCATAGGAAATTCACCACAGTGTGGCAGTGTATAATACAACATATATCCCTTTCTATAATTACTCTGCATGGTTTTGCAGATGTATTCTTTATCCTTATTTATATCAATAAGTCTATATTTACAGTACAATTACAAATATATGAGCTGTATTTTTACAGGACTTCTCTAATCTTTCTTTATTATATCATGTTTTAGAACTATTATGGGCTACAACATTTTACTTTTTACATTACATGATGTTGCTATTTTACTAATACTAATGCTTTTTTCATTAAATTTACAATTTTTGCTGACATCTGGTTTATTTTACATCAGTATCAACACTGATATGTGTTTAATGTCACTGCAGTTTATTAATATAATTGGAACACATAGAATGTATGTACATGTCAAAAGAATAATAGTTATAGAAAAGCAGCAACAATGACAAAAAAATCAAGCATTTTAAACTGCTTCTGTTATTTTTTAAGTAATCTGTATACTTATAATGAGCACACTGATGCTGAGTATCTCCATTTTATGATTACTGTGATTATATTTACATTGACAACAAACATGGTTCCCTGTATAATGATAATGAGCATCTATACATAGATAATGAGCAAGTTGAACTTTTTATTGGTGGTAAGTATCTATATACTAATAAATAATTCATCTATATGTTTTTTTTGTATAAATATCATTCTTTTATTAACATTAGTACTATATATAGGTGAAGGGCCTGTATACAGAAATATATATACAGTATATCCTATTGTACCCTGCATGCTAGCCCCACTCTGTTATTAGTATTATTATTATAATTTATTTGCAGAGAACCAAAAGATTCTGCAGTGCTATAAACATGTGTCTAATATGCAAGGTAACAATTATGGGAGACTAATGAATAGAGGGTCCTGCCAAGAGTGGCACTATTGTACATCAGCTCTCATGAAGGTGAGCTACAAAACAGCTGGGCTCGTAGGCTTTCATGCTAAGGGGGTTAAAGGGGATGACAAACGGAAGAGAGGAACTAAGATAAGAAAATGTTAGAGTATATGTATGAGTTTGAAAACTAGAGGAGAGTCTTGTGGAGAAAGGCAGAGCCACAGGATATAGGCCAATCTGGAGAAGTCCTGTAGATGGGAATGTGAGGATGTAACAAGAGAGGAGGAGAGAAGTTATAAGCAGATTGAAGGTGAGGGGAGGGATAGTATCTAGAGAAAAGGTCAGATATATGGTGTTGAACAGTGTTGCTGAGAGTCTTATAATGTCAGAGTCAGGATTCTGTGTATTATTCTGGAGATTAGAGGAAGCCAGTGAAGGGACTGGCAGAGAAGTGCAACAGATGAGCGATGTGTAAGGAAGAACAGCCTGGCAGAGGCATTTATTATGGATTGTAAGGGAGATAGACGGCAGCTAGGGAGGCCGGAGAGGATGGAGTTGCAATAGTCAAGGTGGGAGATGAGAACAATCGATTATAGTCTTAGTTGTGTCTTGTGTGAGGAAGTTACAAATTTTGGAAATGCTTTTCAGGTGGAAGCAGTAGGAGTTAGCCAAAGATAAGATATGGGGAGTGAAAGAGAGATCTGTGTACATTGCACTCCACTTTTAGGAAATATAGAAAGTTCCATTATGCACCAGCCCAATATCTGCAATATGCTTTTCTTTCTCTTTCTGTATATAGAACCTTATATCATCATGGGAAAGTTACAGTATAGCTATTCAGTGAATGATGCTGTTCAGCATGTAGTACAGATAAAAATTCTCTTTCATTCAGAGTGAGACTGAGCTGTGCTTCTTTAAATGGTCTATGCCGGCTCCATACCCAAACTTATTGTGTTAGGTGGAGCAGTGTGTTAGGAGACTGCTGCCAAGGAAAAATGAAGGGAATATCTATATTGCAAAGGCTTCCTGTGGAGTGAAGGAATGGCTGGGAGCAGGACCTCAAACAGTGCTTTGCTTTAAAGTGACATTACATTTTTTATATAGTAAAGCAAAGTGTGAACTCTGGTTGTTTTTCCCCCCATGCAGATTATAGTAAAAACAGTAGCTTAATGATAACAACTCACAGAACAGTAACGTTTCCCTTTAATAACACTGTACCATAATCTTAGTTACATATACAGCAACCCTTCTAAAAAGATGCAAAGTACATCTTTTCAGACATATTCATTATTTGAGGGATATAAAAGTCTTATATAGAAGAAAATATGATTGAAAAGTACAGCAGTAAGGAATATCCTATGTTCACTGGAACTAGTCCACAAAATAAGTAAATACGAAGACCCAATGCACTCTTAATAGACAGTCATTCACTGTAATTTAATGTATGAGTAGCGCACCCACTCCATCAAGTTTCTCCTAGAAAAGGGAACTGCTCAGAACTGGAACATCCAACATGCCAATCAAGCGGCTACAAACGCTGCTTCGCTGTTCCGGTGCTTGTCACCCTTTTTTGAGTTCTCCAGAAAACGTCATTCATGGCTCCAGATATCTCACCAATCAGAGTGTCATATATTTTTCTCTGCCCCTTTAACTTATACTTTTCTTCTGGCCCTTTAACAAGGATTCACCTTACCATTTTGCACACCACCTCCTTTTCCAATAAATAGCATCTGCACCTATCTAGGTTGCTTGACTATTGATTCACTTTCTACTTAGACTACAGATCTCCCTGTCTCACTGCCTGTGTATCTACTCATCTCAAGCTTCGGATGCCATTTGCATGCTGGAAGTATCATTGTGCAAGTACTACCTGTTTACTACAGTGTTTGTTAAACTCTCAATGTAACATCGTTACTAATTCACTATTGGATTATGTTTCACTCTCATGTTTGTGCTCACAGCTTGTCAGCTGTTCAGCTGTGTACCTACTACAACTTCTGGTAACTACTTACACAAAAGGCATTACTTGTTCAAGTTTGTTATTGTCATTACTACTACAACTCATCATTACAATTTACTTGTGAATACTAAAGACATGACTTGTTTATGTTCATTTATATCCGAATCGCTGTGCAGCTCCATCTGTCTTCTGTAATTATCTGTTTCACAGTTTGCTCTGTGCAAGCTTGTTCCTGCAAAACCACTGACTACCTCTTGGGGTAATATTACTACTCAGTCAATACTTATACTTACCTCTTTGGTGTCTATATTCCCAATATCTGTTGTGCATTACAGTTTAATTTATTCAACCATTGATGTATATTAAAGGGACACTGAACCCAAATGTTTTCTTTTGTGATTCAGATAGAGCATACAATTTTAAGCAACTTTCAAATTTACTCCTATTATCAAATTTTCTTCATTCTCTTGGTATTTTTATTTGAAAAGCAAGAATGTAAGTTTAGATGCAGGCCGATTTTTGGTGAACAACCTGGGTTGTTCTTGCTGATTGGTGGATAAATTCACCCACCAATAAACAAGTGCTGTCCAGTGTACTGAACCAAAAATTGTCTGGCTCCTTGGCTTAGATGCCTTCTTTTTCAAATAAAGATAGCAAGAGAATGAAGAAAAGTTGATACTAGAAGTAAAATAGAAAGCTTCTTAAAATGGCATGCTCTATCTTAATCACGAAAGAAAAAAATTGGGTTCAGTGTCCCTTTAACTCAGCAGACATTTACTTTGTAGGTTTTTACTTCTATAAAATCCTATCTCAAAATCTCCATTTACAAAACCCATATTCATATACATATTATTTAAAGTTATATGAAAACATACTCATCAGTTGTGTTCCACAAACTTAATTTAAAACTAGAGCGTGTCAAAGAGAGGTTCAAAGGCCATCCCATCTTATGTGGAGAATCATAACTTGCAACTGGGGATACTTTACAGGTTGTCTCACAACAAAATAGGTCACAGAGAAAATAATGAGGTTACAGGATAGAGCAAAGACTCCTCATAGTCCATAATAAAGTGCAACATAGAAAAAGGTAGTGAATCTTAGATCCAAGTAAAGGTACATAAAGAAAACAAGTCTTTATTGAAAAGGAAAAAAAAAAAACAGTCACAGGAAGAAGGGTAATTGACTGGCCTTATGTGTTTCTGCAAAATTCAGATGAAATGCATAAGACCAGTCAATTGCCCTTGTTCCTGTGATTGGATTTTAAGTTTTTTTTCAGTAAAGACTTGTTGTTTTTTTATGTATCTTTACTTGGATCCAGGATTCACTACCTTTTTACTATTTTGCACCTTACTTACTATACTATGGTATCAAGATGGGCATAATGCACACAAATTAACATTTGAAACACCAAGAGGACTTTAATAACTCCTTAAGTAACGTTGATTATAGAACAAAATGGGGAGCGCTACCTCAGCTAATTATCGCCAACATCACCACTTGTCGGCACTTTCAGCGGGCGGGGGGGCCATATTTGAAGTGTTTCTACACAGTGCAGACAGTGCACTTACTGAAACTAAACACAGTTTCTGTGTTGGAACACTTCAAATAATGCCTGTTTGACTTTATATTCCCTTAAACTACACTAACTGCCTCACACTGGGAAGTTTGGCCTCTGAAAAGGTAGCGCGACAAACATGGCTGACACCCTTCTTGCAACCTGTACTTCAGAGACTGGAATATATCGCACTGCTGGCAGTGTATCCCAATCAAAGTACAGGTTACTCCCCCTGGAATGCCCGGCCAACTCCCACAGAACGTCTACATCTACGTCATACTCTAACTATACTCCCCCTGGAACGCAATAAGCCCCCTAACCTATTAACCCCTACACCGCCACAACCCACCAACGCAAAGTAGCCCTACACTACTTAACTACCTAACACTTAACCCCCTCTAAGCTAAAAACCTCATAAGTTACAAAAAATAACAAACGCTACATTTACAGAAAATAAAAAAGCTAACATTACTAAAAAAATAAACTAAAGCCCCCTTAAAAATAAAACTACCCCAAAATAAAAAAAAACTATACTAACTCTAGACTAAACTGTAGCTCTTAGAAGGGCTTTTTACCAACCTACAATACAAGTAACCCCCCCCCAAAAAAAAGGCTGTCTAACAAAACCTTCTTTAAGGATTGCCCAGAGAAGGGCATTTGGCTAGGCATTGCCCTTAGAAGTGCATTTAGCTCTTTTGTTGCCCAAAGGTTGGGGGGGGGGGGGTTGGTAGTGTTGTCTTTATTTTCTTTAATTTTTTATAATTTGTAATTATATTTTGTAATTTAGTGTTTGTTATTTTTGGTAATGTAGAGGGTTTTAGATTAGAAGTGGGGAGTTAGAAGTTAGGTAATTAAGTAGTGTAGGGGTAGTTTGTGTTGGTTGGTTATGGCGGTGTAGAGGTTAATAGGTTAGGAGACATTGGCAGTATGGGGTTAAGTAATGTCGGGGGTGTTTTTGGTGGGCTATTGGTGGTATAGAGGTTAATAGGTTAGGTAGTTTATTGCGGTGTGCTATTGGCGGTATAGGGGTTAATAGGTTAGGAAGTTTATTGCAGTGAGCTATTGACAGTATGGGGGTTAACAGGTTAGGGAGTTTAATGCGGTGGGGCTATTGGTAGTATAGGGGTTAAGTAGTGTAAGGATAGTTTGCGGTGGTGGGTTATGGCGGTTTAGGGGTACATAAGTATAGTTATTAGGCTTGCAGCTATATATTTAAAAGGTATCCCTTACTTTACATCGCCAATGTTGGTGCCGATGCTGCATGGAATATTTTTCCATCATCAACATCCATTGCGACGTATAGTAAAACTCCCCTCTGCAATGCTGCCTTAAAATGTCGGCACTTTTGAATATATTGCTGGCATTCTCGACATCACATCGGATCCCTTTTTAATATATTGCGGCCTCGCAGCACTTTTGATCATCGGGACCCAAAAGAGTTTGAGGGCTATGCTTAAATTTTGAGTTTGCCTTTAAAATTATATTGTTGTATACTTGACATGCATTACCAATATAACAACTAATAAACTTCTAAATGTTATAATAACATTGAGCCTTTAATTTATGTATAATAATGGAGATAAATGTTCCTTACTATATTGCAGGATGTATTACAGGCAGCTTCAAATATATAGATGTCTGAAACACAGAGCTATTTTGAGAAAGAACAGATGAAAGAAAATGTTGCCTGGTTACGGAATACTTTTTCATATCTCTGATTTAATTGTCTGCAACATTCCAGCTTTACAGCTTGTCTCTTAATCAATACATAACTAGAAAAAATTTCACTTGTGTTACAAAGGTTCACACTGTTATAATGCAGACAATGCTGAAGTAATATAATTGTTTTGTCCATATGTATAACCTATGCTGACAAGTAGTCTGTATATTTTAAATCTATGTATGCCAAGCATAGAATATTTTATATCTGTATTTGCATGTTAATGAAATATACCTCTTATTAAATTAACCATAGTTAATGCTCAAATTCCTGTGATCACTGATGAGTTTTTGTAGAAGAAAATTTTCAGAAGCAATACAAATCCAATGTCCAGTATTTAGGTGTTGTATTGCAATTATCCCAACTGTCCTTCATTTAGTGCTCTCTCCCTCTTTCCATTCTGCTACTTTCCTTCCTCTTTTGATGTTTTTTATTTATAAAATTAACACCAGCTAAATCACATCCAGCAATACCTGACCTGGACCCTGGACTGCCACGATAAGCCCTTAACCACTCTGTCCCTACCCAGACAGCCATGCCACAGGCACCTAGCCCTGCCCCTAAACCCATTCCAGGTTGGCAAGACTCCACTCCCTGCCCTCCCAGAGTGAAGAATGCAAATGTTAAAGATATGGTGTTCTGGTTTTAGCCTTAGACCTAAAATCTTTTACCGGCTGTTTTATCAGGCATCATTATATAGAGATATGAGTATGCCTTTTAAACCCAAAAGGAATGAGGGACTTCCGGTGGCACCATCTTAATGGTCACTGATTATGTGGCTCCTGCTGAGGCTCTTCAAATTTGATTAAAATCACGGTCTGTCATGCCACCCGGCAACTGCTTTGTCCGTTGCCATGGTCGTTACCATGGATGCTGCGTTGAGCTTCGGGTGCCGGCGATGCCTCTCTTCCTGATGCCGGTCCGGATTCCTCCTGTGGCGCGAATCCTGCAGCTATGTAAGTACCTCACTTACATTCACCTGTGCCCAAGTATAGGTGTTGCTTCGTGTGCTCCTGGGTGCTGTGTTACTTTATGCTGGATTGCCATACTGTTATTGAACTCTGCCTGTCTGACCACTCTGCCTGCTTAACCCCTGAACTGCTGGATTGTCATACTGTTATTGAACACTGCCTGTCTGACCACTCTGCTTGCTTAACCCTTGAACTGCTGGATTGCCATACTGTTATTGAACTCTGCCTGTCTGACCACTCTACTTGCTTAACCCCTGAACTGCTGGATTACCTTACTGTTATAGAACTCTGCTTGTCTGACCATTCTATTGGTTTACCCCTGAACTGCTATACTGCTGGATTGCTTTCCTGTTGCCGGATTCAACCTGTCTTGACCATTCTCTGCCTAACTTACTCTGCTCTGGGATATTTCCTATTGTTCCACTTGATGCCGGGATAAGAAGACTACTGGCCAAGTTTGGTCTGATAGAGAGATATCCCACGAGTATTACATTATACTTGGGCCATGGACCCAAATGAGTTAGCAAGAGCAGTCACTCTTCAGGGACAGATGCTGGGAACCCATACCATACACTTGGAGAATGTGGATTATAAACAAGAGGCTATATCCGCTATGCTCTCCTCACTGGTTGCAGAAAAGAATGCTACTCCTGTTGTTGCACAGCCAGTCCCAGCTGCCAGTCCTGCAATGTCTTCCCCTGCTTCTGAAAGAATACCCCTGATACCTTTGCCTGACAAGTATGATGGTACTACTGATTGTAGGGGTTTTCTTAGCCAGTGCAGGCTGGAGTTTCGCAATGATCCTCACACTTTCCAGTCTCATCAGTCAAAATTGAAAGACAAGGCCCTGGGGGAACTTCCGGGCGGCGGCCATGACAGGTCGCTAGATTGTTTGCTGCTCCATCTCATTACCTCAATCTGCTTACAAAACTAAATTTAACGCTCCATTGAGTATTACTTGCACCTTCATATTACACAGCAGAGAAAGCCCTTTCAAAGGATATCATTATTTTACAGATCTGGAGCTCAATCTAGTCTCCTGGAATACTATACGGTTGCGGCCTATAATTCAAACCTCAGGCAGGGATCCAGCGTGACCTTTCTTTCCATAAATACGCCTGCCACAAATCTCTGCCTACTGCCCTTGGAAAGATGTCAGACCTTACTCTACAAGCAATCAGCGATCTGCTGGATTCCTACCAGGAGGCATTCACAGAATCCCTACATGCCGCTTTTCATCCCATGGCGTGGGAAGATGCATCGACTCATACACAGATAAAATATGGAGGTGGCGATGTTTTGGGGCCCCAGCACCTGCCACATAGCTTCACGACAGTCAATAAAGATCTGGAAGTTAATGACAAGATCAGCTATGCACCGGAGAAGTACTATACATCAGATTCTGACAGCAACAATAGAGAGAATATGCTTATTAATGGAGAAGCTCATGCACAAGGTTCCGATACACAAAAGGGACACATTAAAGCGGCTCCCTTAACACCAACTATTCCAAAAAGTTTTGTGAATACTGTCCACCGTCCATCACACACGCCACTTACCTACTTGCTGGCACTTCAGAGACCAATCAGAGTGGGGCGATCACATTCAGGGAGTGAGGGACTGCTGGATTGTTGTGACGCCAGCATTTTGCTGCCCGCGATGAGTCCCATGTCTGCCGAGGTGCACGATCCTCCTATGTTTGGTGGTGCAGGGGCGACTGCAGAGAGACTTTGTTGGTTGCGGCTGTTGAGGAGTCACAATTTCCCTGGGACTCCACGTAATATGAATTTTGCTGCACATGGCGGTCTGTCCCTCTTCTGGTCCACTAGACTGTACTCTTGCAGACCCATGATATGGCACTACCTGTTTGGTAAAACCGGGATAGGGTAATCCCCCGACTGTGGCTTATAGACTGATCTACTATTAGCTGGTACTAATCCTTTATTTTTGTTCTCATTGTAACCTGTAATGTAACACTTATACTGCTTTTACTTATTATGATTGTTACTGTATTGGAGCCTAAAGAGTCATTTAGTAAGCAAATCTCTACCTAAAATTCTGCTTAAATTGTTGTACTCCTATTTTTGGCTTGCATTTGATACTACTTCGCCTTGTAAGATATTGGATATTAAAGCCAATTAACATGAGTAACCATTAGACCAGCATTTCTCACAGTTCATTTAAGCCAGTAAACATCATATTTTATTTGCTCTCTTGTTGCATACATAAGAAATAGATCCCTGAATGACAGTACATTGGATGGTATTTTCAATAGTTATAGTTATCTTATATAGTTATAGTTAGTTATAAATGTTCCTCTCCTCTTTGTTCTTTTCACATACACAGATTATGTTGTGTTATGTTCTCTTTTGTCTGTGTGGTGCATGTTGAGCTAATGTTGACTCCCCTATTTCTGTTCCTACTTGACTATAGACCCACATATACAAATGTGGAAATATACTCACAAACAAACTGCACCCTGAGGTGCAAAGATGCAGACTGGATCCTCACAGTTGCCCAGCAAACTGAACAAATACAGCCAGAAATCCAAGGAAGAGACCTCCCCTGTGGTGTCCAAAATGTTCCTATATAAAGGGATACAGAGCCAACATAGCCCAGTACAGTTTGATACAGGATGTGTATATATAGGAAATAGGCACACTTACATATTTCTAAGCACCTCCAGGTGCAATAAACACAGGATGGAGCTTCTCAGCCGCCCAGCTGACTGATTCCCAAGGTTTCAGCAAACAGAAAATTGTTCCCAAGATGATTCAGGGGTAAAAAATGCCCCCCCCAAAAAATTGCAGCAAGTGTACAGATTAATAAAAAATTATATACTTTATTAAAAGCAATGCGTTTCTTAGCCTCTATGGGGCTGTTTCCTCAGGCTATTGATTAAAAATAATGAACATACACTTGCTATATAAAACACATAATGAAAACTGATTGGAGGGATATTAATGGGAATCATGTATGTCCAATCCTAATTAACATGGTTGCTATGAGAACCCTGGTACACATGCAGGGTTTGTGTCCAATCCTAATTAGCATGGTTGCTATGAGAATTCTGGTAATCATACAGAGTGTTTCTTCACAATAATACTATGTTGTTTATACAATAGAATAAAGTATTAGTGTATACATATCTATCATATATTGTATACACCGTTTCACAATGTTAAATACCACCCATGTATCCATTAGGCATTATAATATAATATAACCCAAAAAAACATTATAAAACATCACCAATCGAAATCATACAAAAAATAAAATAAACGCAGCTCTAGTCTGCTGCAAACATCCCCTCCCCCTTCCTTAACACACCCACATTAGTAATTACCATGATTAGATACATATAATGTGGTACTATCAATGTGCATCTTGCACAAGTCACACTGAGATAACCTTCTAACCAGTATAAGAGTATTCCTTCTATAGCGAGTCTGTGCGCTCTATGTTATTCCGTGTGAGCTCCCAATGTATCTCACCTGATCCAATTTGCAAAATGGCTGTTGTCAGAAAACAACCGGGCATTGTAGGACTGCCCACACATGTGTCAGAGATATTACTGGCCAATAGTGGCTCGTGGGAAGCCCGTGTCAAATGACAAGTGTGCTCTCATGCAAAGTCGTAGTATAATCTAGACGATATTAGCCTTATAAGGGATGAGAGAGAGGCATTGGGTTCTCACAACAAAAACCAAGTATATTCGAGCGATAGTAATCACAAGGGTGAAAGAAGTGAAACCATCATAAATAATCTCATTCTCACATGGCAATTATTAATCCTTTTCGGTTATCCTAAAAACCCATATCTGAAGTAAGTGTTAAAGATGTGATACCTTGGAACAACTTGGTAGCCAATACACTCTCATCTAGGGGCCACGATTATGTCCACTATAATGTTATACTATTGGAATACCACAATAATATAAAATATGCTAATATACTAAATAGAAAGTACATGTGTAAGACCTCTCCAATACTAACTTATAATAAATTTATACAATAAAAATAAAAATATTGTCCTTTGACGCTATAACATATAACCTTTTGGTAACACTAAATATATAGAAAAAACTGGAATTAAACGGAGAACGAGTATAATCCTATATAAAATATGTGATGTGGTAGTGATGTGGTATTATTAACAATAACAATGTGGTGATGTGTGTGATGTGATAATATCAATATATTATATATATGTGATAAGTACTATCGTGAGAACTCCTAGCTAATTTTATGTTACCCATAACAGGACCTATTCAATGGCCATTTCACAGTTTATAATATTAACATCTAGTTAGCATTTATATTAGTTTGCAAATGGTAGTTGCTGATTATACTCTTCCCTTACAGCATTTGTCATTCTTTACAACCGACTATACTACCTGGGTCTTAATACTAAGTGGCAGGTGATTCAGTTAAATGCTACAGATACTATTCACATATACTAATTTATATCACCCAATTACCAATTGTAAGTAGTTTAATGTTTCCAGCTTAATATTTGGGCCCAAAGTAGCCTTTACAGCATATAAACCTAAAAATGAGGTCCTACCAAGAGACGGGATCCAAAAGTGGTGTCTTACTTATAATTTGCCTTCTTTTAGATGGCAAATACCCTTATAGAGTGACAAGGTCCAAAAGAGGCCCCTTTTTCAGTTTGAAGGCTTTGCTGTGCATCTCCTGCTACAAAAATGTGATATTCTTCATAAATGTGATACATATCTCATTAGTAAAGAGTTTGTGCCTAAAAAAAAAAAGCAGTAATGAGTCATCACTGCTTTTCTTTTAGGTACAAACTCTTAATGTAATCTATTTTTTATGTATACCTATGATCGTTCATCTATGTATCGCATTGTTATGTGTTTGATGTGTATTTATTAGTAAACCTCAATGAAAATATTAAAAAGAAAGACAAGGCCCTGGCCTTGGTCTTCCTTGGCTTCGTATACACAATCCACAGTTCGACTGGGCTGAGGGACAGTTGGCCTCCTAAACTTAAAAATGAGGTCCTACCAAGAGACGGGATCCAAAAGTGGTGTCTTACTTATAATTTGCCTTCTTTTAGATGGAAAATACCCTTATAGAGTGACAGGGTCCAAAAGAGGCCCCCTTTTCAGTTTGAAGGCTTTGTTGTGCATCTCATGCTACAAAAATGTGATATTCTTCATCAATGTGATACATATCTCATTAGTAAAGAGTTTGTGCCTAAAAAAAAAAAAGCAGTAATGAGTCATCACTGCTTTTCTTTTAGGTACAAACTCTTAATGTAATCTATTTTTTATGTATACCTATGATCGTTCATCTATCGCATTGTTATGTGTTTGATGTGTATTTATTAGTAAACCTCAATGAAAATATTAAAAAGAAAGACAAGGCCCTGGCCTTGGTCTTCCTTGGCTTCGTATACACAATCCACAGTTCGACTGGGCTGAGGGACAGTTGGCCTCCTGGGGTTCATCCTGCTTCCACTCCTGCCTTGCTAAGGTTACTCCTCTGCACTGCATCCCCATAACTAGTCTACAGACCCCTTAAAGCCTTCCCTCAGTATATGCAGATTTTACAGATGTGTTTAAAAAGAAAGCAGCTGATGTGCTGCCACCCCACCATCCTTATAAATGTAAAATTGAACTCTTTCCTGGAGCCCCACTTATCCACTCTCCAAAGCTGAAACCAAGGTCATGGAGGACTATATTCAAGAGAACCTAACTAAAGGTTTTATTCACCCTTCCTCTTCTCCTGCCGGGACTGGCTTCTTTTTTGTCAGTAAGAAGGATGGTGGGCTCAGACCCTGTATTGACTACAGAGCCCTAAACAACATAACTATCAAGAATCACTATCCCATCCCTTTAATCACCGAACTTTACGATTCGCTCCAAAATGCTCGCTACATCGCTAAGTTGGACCTACATGGGGTGTACAATCTTATTAGTATCTTCCCAGGGTATGAATGGAAGATTGCCTTCAACACGAGATCAGGGCATTTCAAATACCTCATAATGCCTTTTGGGCTGTGTAATGCCCCTGCAGTCTTTCAAGCATTTGTCAACAATGTCTTCCGTGACCTCCTCAATTGCACTGTCATCGTCTATCTGGATGACATCCTTTTTTTCTCCTCCACCCTTGAGGAGCATCATGAACATGTAAGACAGGTACTTCTTCTGCTCAGAGACAATTCTCTGGTTGCCAAACTGGAGAAATGTAAGTTCGATCAAGTTCAGATCCAGTTCCTTGGTTATGTCATTTTAAAGGAGGGTTTTGCCATGGATTCTTCTAAGCTAACCGCAGTTCTGGAATGGCCTCAACCCACCTCATTAAAAGAACTACAGAGATTCTTGGGGTTCTCCAGTTATTACCGCAAGTTTATGAAGAACCTCTCCCAAGTAGTTGCTCCACTCACTGAGTTGACTAAATGGAACAGAGACTGCAAGAATTGGCCGCCTGAAGCTGTGGATGCCTTCTCTCATCTGAAAAAGGCCTTTTGTTCTGCTCCTGTACTCCGCCATCCTGATACTAACCTGCAGTTCACTTTAGAGGTTGATGCCTCCGAGATAGGAGCTGGAGCAGTCTTAACCCAAAGGGATCCTTTAACCTCCAAATTGCACCCTGTAGCCTTTTTCTCCAAACGCTTTACTCCTGCAGAGAGGAATTACGATGTGGGTAATCATGAACTCTTAGCCATTAAGATGGCCCTGACTGAATGGTGTCATTGGCTAGAGGGTACTGCCAACCCTATTCAAATTCTCACTGACCACAAGAATCTGACGTATCTAGAGACTGCTCATCGACTCAATCTTCGACAGGCCAGGTGGGCCTTGTTCTTTTCCCGTTTTTAACTTTTGTAGTCTCTTATCTTCCTGGAACTAAGAATAAAAAGGCTGATGCCCTTTCCCGTCAGTTTCCTCAGTCTAGTGACTCTTATGAAGCTCCTATAGAACACATCATACCCCCTTCCTGTGTGGTTGCTCAACTTAACACCTCTCTACTTCAAAGACTGCAACATGCTCAGTCTAGAAAGCCTCCTGAAGCCCCCATGGCTCCTGATATCTTCTTTGTACCTCCTAACCTACGCACCCCTGTGCTATCCGGGGCTCATGATAGCAAACTGCCTGGTTTGACAAGAACTTTTAAGCTTTTTTCCCGACATGTTTGGTGGCCTACCATGAAGTCTAACTCTCAGGATTATGTAAAGGCCTGCATGACTTGTGCTGCTAATAAGACTCCCCGATTGTTGCCTCCTGGCTTGCTCCAACTGTTATCGATTCCCAAACAACCTTGTACACACATAACAATGGATTTCATTGTAGACCTCCCTTCTTCTGACCATCATATGGTTATCTGAGTTGTGGTGGATCGGTTCTCCAGACTTGCTCATTTTATACCCTTAAACAAGCTACCCTCTGCCAAGAATAATTGTCTCTTTTTTTGTTACATGTGGTACGACTTCATGGCATTCCCGTGAATATTGTTTCCGACAGAGGTCCTCAAATCATCTCTACCTTTTGGAAAGCTTTTTGCAAATTGATTGTAACCACTGTTTCCTTGTCTTCTGGCTAGCATCCCCAGACTAATGGGCTGACGGACAGAGTGAATCAGGATCTAGAAGCCTATGTTAATTCTTTTCATACCAATTGGTCTGAATTGTTGCCCTTAGCCGAACTGGCAAAAAACACTCATTGGAACTCTTCTCTACAATGTTCTACATTTCAAGCCACAGCAGGCTACCAACCTCGTGTCTTTCCTCTTTCCGCTCAGTCAACAGGGGTTCCTGCTGCAGACTGACATGTTACTAACCTCACTACTCATTGGCAACGTATTCACTCTCAGTTACGTTCAGCTGTCTCCAGATAAAAGAGGTTTGCTGATTATCATCGAGCAACTGTGCGTGCCTTTTCGGTAGGTGAACGTGTCTGGGTCTCTACTCGACATGTTCGTCTACATCAACCCAGTCATAAATTAGGGCCTAGGTATATCGGACCTTACAAAGTCCTTAAAAGACTGTCCTGTTGCCTACAAAGTGGCCTTGCCAAGAACCCTGCGCATACACTCAGTCTTCCACATTTCATTGCTCAAGCCGTACATCAAGAACAGATATTCTCAGCTTCAACCTCCTCCTCTGCCGCTCTTGGTTCATGGTGACCCTGAGTATGAGGTTGCTAAGATCCTGGACTCCAGATACAGGCACAGGCAACTGCAGTACCTCGTGCATTGGAAGAGTTACTCTGTGGCAGATCGTTCTGGGTTCCTGCCCGTGATGTCCATGCTCCATTTTTGGTCTCCAGGTTCCATGCTGCTCATCCTTTGCAACTGACTCTGGTTCCCGGAGGGAACCCTTGAGTGGGGGACTATGTCACACCACCCGTCCGCCACTTCGTCCATTGCCATGGCCGTTGCCATGGACACTGCAGTGAGCTTCGGGTGCCGGCAATGACGTCATCACTGCGCGCCTCTCTTTCTGATGCCAGTCCGGATTCCTCCCCTGGGTCGAATCCTGCAGCTATGTAAGTACCTCACTTACATTTACCTGTACCCAAGTATAGGTGTTGCTTCGTGTGCTCCTGGGCGCTGTGTTACTTTATGCTGGATTGCCACACTGTTATTGAACTCTGCCTGTCTGACCACTCTGCTTGCTTAACCCCTGAACTGCTGGATTGTCATACTGTTATTGAACTCTGCCTGTCTGACCACTCTGCTGTCTTAACCCCTGAACTGCTGGATTGCCATACTGTTATTGAACTCTGCTTGTCTGACCTTGTCTGACCATTCTATTGGTTTACCCTGAACTGCTACACTGCTGGATTGCTTTCCTGTTGCCGGACTCAACCTGTCGTGACTATTCTCTGCCTTCTTCTTATTGCCCTGAAGGACTACCATGAGTACTGCTTACCTTATTTTACTAACTTACTCTGCTCTGGGATATTTCCTATTATTCCACTTGATGCTGGGATAAGAAGAAGTTTGGTCTGATAGAGAGATATACCATGAACATTACACGTTCTTAAGGCAGCCCAGTCAATATCTACTAGCCCTACCATATGTGGCAAGGATGATAGACTGGATCATCAAGTTTATTTTTCACCCCCAGCCTCTTGCCAGAGAATAGTCAGTGGTAGGGGCATGCAACAAGCCATCAAGACGCAGGTCTCTGTGGCATGACAGCACAGAGTTTGCCCTGAGCTGCAACCTCCCCTCTCCTATTTAATAATGCTCTGTGGAGTGATATTCTCAATATGGTGGAGAACTATATCTTCTTGTTAAAAGAAATAGCTTGTCTCTTAGCAGCTCATCAAAGATAGTTTCTGACATTGGCATTTGGGACAGCAGATGAGACCAGTCCCGTACTAATGGCACATAGAAGCTCACTTTTAGTGCCTACAATATTGCAACTAAACTATTGCTCTAAAAATCAGAGTATGGAGAATGATCCTAGGAGCATTTTAGAATCACAACATCAAGATGGAATACAGGAAAACTATTACTTGTGAGTACAGTGATGGTGATCTAATCCCCACCTCCAGATCAATACAAAAGTTACTACTTACAGCTATCTAGCAGCAGGAACAGGGGGCTGCAAGCAGCGTGTTCAAGTTACCTGAGGATCAGTGTGATGAAGCCCCACCAGGAAAACTATTGATAGATACTCAGCTGCTCTGACAACCAGGGAGGAATTTTTCCTGGTCTATTTGACTGCCGATTTAAGCTACCTAGTAGTGTATTGTCCTTGTGCCCCCATCAGAGCGACTTTTTATTGACCCAACAGGCTCTTCTTTTGAGGGACAATGTGCTGAGATGCACGGGAGTGGGCTTTTCAGTGCTTGCTATTAGTTTCTTGCAGGATAGCGTGGGCTAAAGCTTCGATGTTTGACTCATGTGTTATGGGGACTTTGGCCACTTAGAGTCTTCTACTACGTCAACGTTATAGAACACTTTAGCAATCCCACAATTATTTTAGTTTTGTTGATATAAGTATATTGCCTAATCATTTTTGCTTTAAGTTTAGAGGTTGTTGGACTACATAATGATCTGATTTATATTTGTTAATTGTTCCTGTGCCCTTTGTTTCTAATGCTATAATTTATATTTATTTTTCTACGTTTCTTCTCAAGTAAGATTAGGATTTATTTGAGAGTGATGGAATTGCAATTAAAGGTACTATGCTGTTAAGAAGTTTAGTAGGCATCACATGTGTATTTGCTATGCTTTTGTGCCAGAATATGTCAGTCATTTAGTAGCACCTCCAGAGTTATTTCTTTATTTTGCTTAGTTATGGTATTCTATTGTTTTAGGTATAGCACTATAGAACATGGTGCATAATGATAATATGGTTTCTTAAGATTGTTTACTACATAAGTCTTGGCATGAAATAATTCCTTATCCACCTTCTATACTCATTTACAGCCCTCTTTTATATCCTCTGAGTTTGCTACCATATAGTCACAAGTCGCACCTAGCACCTGATTGTGTTGTATTTATCTTTGAGTTTAATGTTGCCTATCATAAAAAGAATACGCACAATCATACTCCCTTACTCTACTTTTACACCCATTGGCAGTCCTCTTATACATTGTGTTAAGAGGTTTATGTTTTTCCAAGTTGCAGCCTGTCCATAAGCCATTTTGTTTTTAGTTATCCAAAATAAGTTAGTCTAGTTTTAATATATTTTGTATATAAACTAAATAAGGTTTGTCTCCTAACTCCTTTGAGATGTAAGCACTTGGATTGTTGGTATCTATATGACTTTTATGTGTTAGCAAATAGTTATACTACTGAGGTAGGCGCCAATCCCACACACAACATTGCTATACCTTTTATTATAAAAAATATTACCTTAGTTGATGACATGAAGATGTTCTCAGAGATTATGGGTCCAACAGTGGCCAATTCTTTTCTTTTTTTATCTATATTTTGTTTTTAGTTATCCAAAATAAGTTAGTCTAGTTTTAATATATTTTGCATATAAACTAAATAAGGTTTGTCTCCTAACTCCTTTGAGATGTAAGCACTTGGATTGTTGGTATCTATATGACTTTTATGTGTTAGCAAATAGTTATACTACTGAGGTAGGTGCCAATCCCACACACAACATTGGTATACCTTTTATTATAAAAATATTACCTTAGTTGATGACATGAAGATGTTCTCAGAGATTATGGGTCCAACAGTGGCCAATTCTTTTCTTTTTTTATCTATATTTCCCTCTGCGCTATTTTTATATGAAATTGGTCCAAGAGTGACCGTTTCTTTAAACATTGAGGGAAATCCCTGGCTATGACACTTACACTTATGTAGATAGATAGATAGATAGATAGATAGATAGATAGATAGATAGATAAAAC
Organism: Bombina bombina; assembly: GCF_027579735.1. NCBI lineage: Eukaryota > Metazoa > Chordata > Amphibia > Anura > Bombinatoridae > Bombina > Bombina bombina. The sequence goes on along the minus strand of NC_069507.1, from coordinate 90,450,150 downwards.
ATCTGAGCTCTTCCTACTCAAACACCTTGACATATACCCCCTTTTAAACCCTTTTTATATATTTCAATAATAAACTTATATTTGAAATGTAATGTGTGTGTATGTATGTATGTATATCTGCATGTATGTGTGTGTGTGTGTATGTATATATATATATATATATATATATATATATATATATATATATCTGTATATATCTGTATATATGTGTATGTGTGTGTACATATATATATATATATATATATATATATATATATATATATATATATATATATATATATATTTGTGTAATCCTCATCTACTACTAGTGTTTTTACCAACAAGGGCTAAAACATACTGACTGCTGTTTCCCTTCCGCTAGCCATTGTACCAGGGTCCAGAACCACTACAGAACTGATTTTATCACCCCTCAGCCAGAGATACAAATGTTGACATTCAAATATTACTTACATTGAAGTCTACGAAAATCAAGATTCAAATGTCAAAGGGACAAAAAAAAATCAACAATAAACTTGCATGATTCAGATAGAGCATATCATTTTTATATACAAATTTTAAGATTTTCAAATTTGCTTTGTTCTCTTGGTATCCTTTTTAAAAAAAGAATATGTACATATCCTGCGGTACTGGGAGCTAGCTGGATACTGGTGGCTACACACATTTGTCTCTTGTCATCAGCTCATCAAGCAAAATACTGGATTAGAGGAGGAAATGGTGGTAATTTACAGTAATAAGAAACCAAAGTCGCCTTTCTATCCAGTAGCGTCCTAGGTAAACTTATTAAAACTTTCAAGCGGTTGGAGTATGACTTTAATGAAATTCCTGATGATATTAAAATCCATGATAGTTTAACTTAGAAAGAAATAATGGTCTTGAGAGAATTAATAAGGGATGATGATATAGTAATACTAACAGCTGATAAGAGGGGTGGGTTAGGTGATTAAAAAAAATTACTTAACATCAGTTAAATAATGATATGGAGGAATTATATTATATTCTAAGAAATATTCTAAATACAAAGATTGTAACAATGGATGAATATACATTTTATTCAATGAGAATTTACAGACTGCAGTTATGCATCACTTTCCTAATATTCACAAGTCCCTCAATAATCCATCAGGACTTCCCATAATAATGGTGATCATTTCCATAACAGTCATTTTATCAAGTTATATTGATTACTTTCCTAATCCTGTGGTTGTGAAACTTAAATCTCACCTGAGGGATAGTATACATCTAATACAAGAATTAGATGAGGAAGTATGGAGGGAGGGTATGTGCCTCAGGACCTTTGACGTAAACTCACTCTATACAATAATACAACACAATCTAGGTATAGAAGCAAGTGTTTCTTTTTTAAAACAAGATAGAATGCTACCACATGATCACATTGAGTTTTTAAAGACAAGTATGAAGTTTGTTTAAGAACATAAATATTTTAAATTTAGTGATTAATTTATTATCAAAAATGAGACTAATAATCCCTTTCTTTTTTACAAGTGTTTTATATCTACAATTGTTTGTTGAGGATGGAAAAATTCTAACTAGGAAGTATTAGAAGCATGTCGATTGTAATAGATTACTTGAGGATAAGTGGCCATTATGAGGGTTGAATTCAAAATATGCCCAGAGGACAATTTACTCGAATTTAGAGGAACTGTACTAAAATATTTGATTACCATACTTGATTTGTTTGAGAAAGCTGCTGCAACTGCTAGGAGTTTGGAAACAATCAGGAGGAGGAGTCCATAGCCAGGCTAAAGTTCAAAAACAAAAGGTCAGACAAAAATTGGGCAAAACAGCAGAATAATCTAGAGAGTAGTTCCAAGGGTCTTTAATTAGGTAATCAGTCCAAATATCAATGTACAGATAAGATTAGGTCAGGAGGACAAGCCAAGGACAGGAATGGTAGTACTTCTTCACAGAATAACCAAGCACTTAATGGGAGTCAGAGATGACCTTTTTTACACCTCCTATTCAAACTTAGCAATAAATGAACTGCAGGAGTCACTTCTGATAAACAATTGCCACAGCCATCCCATAGTTAGCGAGCTTGTATCTCTGCAAGAACATGTAGCAAAACACTTTCTGTACCCCAGGACCCAACAGGGTGATCGCTTCCTCAATTATTGGATTGCAAACCAAATATAGTGTTCAGAATGAACACTTAATTAAAACATTATATAACACCAAGTAAATTAAGAGCAATTAGGGAAGTGGTAATGAAAGAGAAGGGATCATTGCCTTCTTTCTTAATGGTAAAAGGTACGTTTAAATGTCATAAGAAGAAATTATGTAATCATAGCCAAAAATATTGGCACCCCTGCATTTCTGTCAGATAATGCACCACTTCGTCCAGAAACTTGTTGCAATTACAAATCTTTAGGCATTCTCATGTTTATTTCTTTTGTTTGTATTGGTATGACAAAAAAAGTGGAGAATAAAAGATAAATCTGACACATTCCACGCAAAACTCCAAAAATGGACTGGACACAATTATTGGCACCTTCTCAAAATTGTAAGAAATAATTGCATTCCAAGTTTGTGATGCTCCTGTAATTTGTAATAAAACTCATCTGAATGAATTAACAGGTGCTGACAATATAGAAATCACACCGGCAACCAGTTAAAATGGTAAAATTTACTCAACCTTTCTGTTTGTCTCTGTGTGCCACACTAAGCATGGCAAAGAGAAAGAGCAGCTAAGAATTGTCTGAAGATTTGAGAACAAAAATTGTGGAAAAGCAAGGACAATCTCAAGGTTACAAGTCCATCTCCAGGGATCTTAATGTTCCTGTGTCCACTATGCGCAACATTGTCAAGAAGTTTATAGCCCATGGCACTGTAGCTAATCTCCCTGGACATGGATGAAAGAGAAAAATTGATCAAAGATTGCAACAAAGGATTGTTTGAATGGTGGATAAAGAACCTCAATCAACTTTCAGACAAATTCAAGCTGACCTTCAGGCACTGGGTACAAATGTGTCAGCTCACACTATACGAATGAAAAGGGATGCTATAGTAGGAGACCCAGGAGGACCCCACTGCTGACACAGAAAAATAAAAAAGCCAGATTGGAGTTTGCCAAAATCCTTTTGAGAGAATGTGCAGTGGACAGACTAAACAAAATTACAGCTTTTTGGTAAAGCCTATCACTCTACCGTTTTCAGAAAAAGAAATTAGGCTTTTAAAGAAAAGAATACAGTCCCTACAGTCAAACATGGTGGAGGTTCACTCATGTTTTGGGGTTTCTTTGCTGCTTCAGGCACTGGATGTCTTCACTGTGTGCATGGCCAAAAAATACTGTGGTGCAACGTAGGGCCCAGTGTCAGAAAGTTGGCTCTCCGTCAGAGATCATGGATCTTACAGCAGGACATTGACCCAAAGCACACGTCAAAAAGGACACAGAAATAGTTTAAGACAAAGCGCTGGAGAGTACTGCAATGAGCAATGAGTCCAGATCTCAATCCTATAGAGCACCTGTGGAGAGATCTCAAAACAGCAGTTGGGAAAAGGAGCCCTTCGAATTGGAGAGACCTGGAGCAGTTGGCGAAAGAAGAGTGGTCCAAAATTCCAGTAGAGAAACTCATTAATGGTTACAGGAAGCAATTGATCTCAGTTATTTTTTCCAAGGGGTGTGCTACCAAATATTAAATTGAGGGTGCCATTAATTTTGTTCAATCCATTAAAGTTTTGCATGGAATGTGTCAGATTTGGCTTTTTTCTCTCCTTTTTTTTGTGTCATACCGATACAAACAAAAGAAATAAACATGAGAATGTCTAAAGATTTGTAATTGCAACAATTTTCTGTGCAAAGTGGTGCATTATCTGACAGAAATGCAGGGGTGCCAATATTTTTGGCCATGACTGTATGTGCAAATTTATTCCTCCATGTAGATCAGTTATTTTTCAAACAGAAAAAGGGAGACATTAACTACCAAGCTGTTCATCACATCTAAATCAACTTATGCGAGTGTGGCTTCCAGTATGTAGGTCACACAAAAAAGACTTTAAGTAAACACTTGAGTCAGCATGTTGCTAATAATAAGAAATCTTATCTACAACATAGTGTATCAAAACACTTCTTCTGTGAAAAGCATCAATGCAATCCTAATAGCTAAACAATTAGGATTAGAGATGTTATCACCAAAACAGGGGAGGGATCGACTACTTTCATTGAGAAAAACGGAAACCTTCTGGATCCAGAAATTGGATACATTGGAACCAAGAGGTTGAAACATTGATATTGATATGACAGCATTTTTAGTGTAAGGTTAGTAGGTACAACGTACAGTTTGTTAGTAATATTATTTATATTATTAGTTTATTATAAGATTTTAAGTTAATATGAATTTGATGTTTTTTGATAATGTATTTTACATGTTATAGTTAATGAAATTATATTGAAGAATATGCAGGTACTAATTTCTTTAAAAAGGCATATGGTTTATGATTTTAGATTTTGATATTTATAGAATTTGAAGTCAAATATATCCTATGAATTATAAACTAAGAAAGCACTCAAGGGCAAAATTGGTCCTAGGATATTTAACTGGTAAACTGAGTACCTCTAGATAAAGTGACCAGAGAAGGTCAGGAAACGTATCAAGGTTAAGCTCAGTTATACAGAGGCACTCTGAGAGCTTGTGGCATGGAACTCTGTTACGGATTGGCAGAGACTCAGGTGTTGGCATCACACGGAGCTCTGGATTGAGGACAAAAGAGAAGTCTATTACATTGCTACGCTTTAAATACTGGGAACTTTGTTGCAAAACACTTGTTAGTTTTTATTCTTGTAAGTGAATTTTTTTTATTTTTTTTTTATTAAAAGGCGTTTGATATATTGTACCATTGTTTTAGGGAGCTATAATTCTATAGTTATCTCTTCAATATTCTTTACTTTCTTTTAATATCCTAATGTTTTTTGTGTTTTAGCGACCTAATGGCCAAATCTGAAATGCTTGCTTCCAACTCATACACATGCTTAACAGCTTATTTACTATGGTGCGAGCGCACATGATCCGATATAGCGGATCATGTCCGCTGCACATTGATAAATGACAAAAGTATACGCTGTCAGCATTTATCATTGCACCAGCAGTTCTTGTGAACTGCTGGTGCAATGCCACCCCCTGCCGATTTGCGGCCAATCAGCCACTAGCAAGGGGTGTCAACCAACCTGATCGGTTTCGATAGGTTTGATTTCTGTCCGCCGCCTCAGAGCAGGCTTACAAGTTATGGAGCAGCAGTCTTTAGACCACTGTTTCATAACTTCTGTTTCCGGCGAGCCTTCAGAGTCGGATCTGCCCTTTGGGCAGGGCAAGAGGGGCACCTGAGAAGTAGCAAAGGAATTTACATGTACTTAGTTTATGAAGAAGTGCTTATGATACCAGGAGGTGTAATATATAGTGTTATTTATTTAAGACACACTGAATGTTGGAACAGCGGTGGGACATACAGGGGGCCAGGGCATATATTTGGAGGCGTATAAGTGGGCTTGGCTGTGGAACCTCACAAATATGCCTTGCATAGGGCCCCAAATTGCTAAGGGTGTCTATGTTCAGAGTTTCAGAGATGCATACACAGCAACAACGGATGCATGTCTGAACTATGCTTAGACCTGTATATATTAAAGTTACAATACCAATAATCTGAACGTTTCTGTTTTAATGTAATCACTATTTTTAACTGTAGTTGCAGATTATAGAACATAAAGAAAATACAATAATATATAGAGGAATAAAATTCATTTTATATAAAATGTATGCATGTCATGGGATTATTTTTGTCAGAAGCAGAAAGGTGTATAAATATCAACACAGAAATGAAAGATATTGCATTGGTTAAATATGCAAGTAGTTGCTATTAGCAACAGTCATTACTACTCTGAAAATGTCTGTTGTCTTAGCAACCTTTCCTTTTGAGGTGTTTCTTTAACAAGCTCACTGAATGTTATTTTACTAGAGGATAAATATGAATTAAAAATAGCTAACCACAAATATCCTTAGCTGAAGTTGAATACAGTAATTAAATACAAATAATAAACTCTGTAATGATGTCTAACTTTGTAATACCGAATACAATGGAATAGAAAGATACATTTTGACAGCAGTTAAGAAGCAAAAGGCACTTCAAGTCTAGCCATATTTCTTCAGGAAATGTAAGCTTGGTTAATTCTCACCATAGCCATATATCTGTCTTAGGCATTGCTGAATTCCCTTAAAAGTATTTATTCCTATCACCCCTATTAGACGTATTTCCCATGTATCTTCCTGTTACGGTTACCCTTAGTCTCGCTGAGAGATGGACCGCTTAGTAGCCTGGATCCCTATTGCTAAAGAGGGGAGAAGCTGCTTTCCATAGTATTCTATATGAGTCTCGCAAATATAGAATAATCTCCCTTAGCTGCAGTACAGCTAGGATACCCTTCTGCCCACAAAAACGAGTCAACGCTGCGATTGAGGGTCAAACAAGAACTCAGGACTGGGATGCCCAGCCTGCTTTTTATTAAGGTTACATGCACACAGGGCACTCCCAGGGGGAGAGGGGGGGAAGCACAAAATCCCCCATCACACATTTAGATAGAGAGCACTGTCCTTTGACAGGCCACAATAGGATTACAGTACTTAAGATAACAAGTTTACAAGTTCATCTTATCAATTAGCAGTCTGGCTCCAGAGGTGATTAGACAATAGTTTCTAAAAGCTGAAAAAAAAGAGTTAACTCTTTATGAAATGAAACTTGTTACAGTTTTCTTGGAGCCCTTCTTAGGTGCTGGCTTGCTGGTTCAGGCATTGCTGCTGGGAAATAAGCTCTTCACAACAAAATAACTAATGCTTCTGTAACATTGCTCCCTTTCTGTGGAACACTCTGGCAGACACGGTCTGACCCCTTTTCGGGGCAGACTAAGGCTGTCCAGACCGCTGGTTATGCGGGGCTGAGGTCGGTTTGTCTGGACAACCCGTCGGCGTTGCCATTCTGTTTCCCAGGTCTGTAAGTAATGGTGAAATTGAAGGTTTGCAACGATAAGCTCCAACGTAATAGCCTGCCGTTATCTCCAGAGACCCGGTTCAGCCACACCAACGGGTTATGGTCGGTGACCAGAGTGAACTCCTGACCATATAAATAGGGAGTCAATTTCTTTAATGCCCACACCAAAGCCAAACACTCCTTTTCGACCGCTGCATAGCTGACTTCGCGGGGCAGGAGCTTCCGGCTGATGTAGGCAACTGGATGCTCCCCTCCATCTTCGCCTACTTGGCTGAGGACGGCTCCCAGCCCGAACATGGAAGCATCTGTATGGACGATAAAACGTTTGTTAAGGGCTGGGGCCGCCAAGACAGGAGCGTTAATTAGAGCATTTTTGAGAGCCTGGAAAGCCGTTTCACAGTGGGGAGACCACAGGACCTGTCGAGGTAAGTTCTTCTTGGTCAAGTCAGTCAGGGGTTTGGCAAGTGTGCTGTAGTCTGGTACGAACCGTCTATAGTACCCTGCCGTGCCCAGGAAGGCTAGGACCTGAGTCTTAGTGATGGGGGTGGGCCAATTGGCGACAGCTTCTATTTTGGCCGGCTCTGGTCGCTGCTTTCCACACCCCACCCGGTGACCCAGGTACTGTACCTCGGCCATCCCAAAGTGGCATTTTTCTGGCTTCAGAGTCAGGCCAGCAGCCCGGATCTGATCCAGAACCATTCCCACATGAGCTAAGTGGTCCTCCCAGGACTCACTGTGGATCGCTATGTCGTCCAGGTAGGCGCAAGCAAAACTCTGGAAGCCATCCAGGAGCCTATCCACCAAGCGCTGGAATGTAGCTGGGGCATTCTTCATCCCAAACGGCATTACCCTAAACTGATATAAGCCGAATGGGGTGACGAATGCCGACTTGGGGATAGCCTCCGGGGCCAGGGGAATCTGCCAGTAACCTTTGCAGAGGTCAATAGTGGTCAGGTAATTTCCCCTGGCTATACGATCGAGTAGCTCGTCTACCCTGGGCATAGGGTAAGCGTCCGTCACGGTATTTTCATTGAGCCTCCGATAGTCTACGCAGAACCGGGTGGTCCCATCTTTCTTGGGCACCAAGACAACTGGGGAGGCCCAGGGACTATCGGAGGGCTCAATTACCCTGAGCTGGAGCATCTCATCGATCTCCTTCTTCATTCCTGTCCTAACTGCTTCGGGGATTCGGTACGGAGCCTGGCGCAAGGGAGCTTGTCCCGGAGTATCTACCTGGTGGGTGGTTAAAGTAGTGTACCCTGGCTTCGGGGAGAAGGTGAGGTGTTTGGACTGGAGGAGTTGGTTGAGCTGCTCCCTTTCAGTGGGGCTAAGTCGGTCCCCTATCTGAACCTGCGCCACTATACCTGTGGGGAGGCTCTTTTCTAATAGGTCTGGAATGGGTAAACTGTCGGGGTCTTCCTGAGGGGAACAACATACGGCCGTCACGTTCTCTGGTCGCTCAAAATATTCCTTGAGCATGTTTACATGGAATGTCTTTCTAAGATTGTTGTCGTGGCAGCTAGCTATCACATAAGTGGTGTCTCCCCTTTTCTCTACGATCTGGTAGGGACCCTGCCAGGACGCCTGCAATTTGTCTGTCTTCACCGGCTTAAGTACTAACACCTTTTGTCCTATGGTGAAGATTCTCTTTCGGGCCCCCCGATCGTACCATACTTTCTGTCTTCTCTGGGCCAACTGGAGATTAGCCCGCACGGATTTGGCTAATTGCTCCATTCGGTCCCTGAGTTCCAGCACGTATGGCACAATTGGGACACCGTCAGCCTCCATCTCTCCCTCCCAGTGCTCCCGGATCAGGTTTAGGGGTCCCCGTACCTTTCTTCCGTAGAGCAACTCGAAGGGAGAGAACCCTGTCGTTTCCTGGGGCACCTCCCGATAAGCAAATAGGAGGTGCGGCAGGAAGCGTTCCCAGTCTCGGTATTCCTGAGTGAACGTCTTGAGCATTTGCTTGAGGGTCCCATTGAACCTCTCACACAGCCCGTTCGTCTGGGGGTGGTATGGGGAGCTTAGGAGGGACTTAATTTTGCAAACCTGCCAGAGTTGTTGGGTCAATTCAGCCGTAAATTGGGTGCCTCGGTCGGATAGGATTTCTTTTGGAAATCCTACCCGGGAGAACACCTGTACTAGTGCATTCGCTACCGTATCCGCTTGTATGTTGGATAGGGCGACAGCCTCTGGGTACCTGGTAGCGTAGTCCACTACGGTAAGAATGTATCGCTTACCGGAGGGACTAGGGGTAGCCAGTGGTCCCACTAGGTCAATAGCAACCCGGCTGAAGGGTTCCTCTACAATGGGCATATTTACTAGCTGGGCTTTAGGGTGATCGCCTCGCCTTCCTACTCGTTGACACACATCGCAGGTGTTACAGTAAGTTCTAACGTCAGCGTGCACCCCTGGCCAAAAGAACGTGTGAGTAATGCGGTGTAGGGTACGGGTAACGGCTAGGTGGCCTGCTAAGGGGATGTCGTGGCCTATTTTGAGGATTTCTTGACGGTATTTGTGGGGCACTACCAGCTGTCGCCTACGCTGTCCCCTTTTCTCTGTCCAGCGGTATAGTTTCCCTTTTTCCCATAAGAATGTTTCGTTATCTGCCCCGCCCCCTCCGGTCTCTGCTCGTTCCCGGTACTTTTGTAAGGTCGGGTCAGTCTTAGACTCTGCCTCGAAGGCATCTGGGGTGTCCCAGGGTATGGGGCCTAACCTGTCAGGCAAGGTCGGGGTAGGTCTTACCTGTGTCTCCCGCACTGGTGAGAGCTCTCACTCCGTCCGGGCTTGGGCCCGTGTAGTCACTGGGTCCGCCTCGTTGTTGCATACTGGAGCATAGGCAGAAGTCATGGGGCCCAAATCGTTGCCCAGTAGTACTTCGGCAGGTAAATTATCCATTAGGCCCACGTTCACAGCCCCCTTTCCCGCTCCCCAATCAAGATGCACTTTAGCTGTTGGAATTTTGTACACATCCCCCCCCGCCACTCTAACGGCCACAGTCTGTCCGGATCGCTTGTGCTCTGGCACCAAATGACTCTGTACCAGCGTGATAGTAGCCCCTGTGTCTCGCAATCCCTCGGTAGATCGCCCCTCAAGCCATACCCTCTGCCGATGGTGCTGGCGGTTATCTGAGGCAGCATATACAGGGTCTGCCTCGTGAAGCGGCCCCACATATCCCTCCATAGGGGCCTCTTGGTTAACACAGAGGGCCCGGGCCGGACGATAGGACCCAGAGGGGTAATTGTAATTCCTGGGTGTCTGGTGCGTATTAAGGGGGCAGCTAGCCATGAAATGCCCTGGTTGCTTGCATCGGTGGCAAGTCGGTCTGGGACGCTCAGAGCTGTTATTGGGTGGTCCTGAGTGTCGGACGGGCCCTGTGGGCACCGGGGCTCGGAATTCAGCACGAGGGGGTGCACGGTAAACCTCTCTGGGTTCGACCCGTGCTGGAGCTCGGTAGTTCATGGGTTCGTGAAGACGGGAGTCATAATGTTCATCGGCCAATTTGGCTGCTTCTTCTAAGGTAGAAGGCCGCCTGTCTCGCAGCCATTCCTTCCCTTGCTGTTCCATGCCATTATAAAAATGTTCTAAGAGAAACAATTGTAAAATTTCCTCCCCAGTCACCGCTTTACTTCCGCTCAGCCAGTGATTTGCCGCTCTCCGCATTCGGTGCGCCCATTCCATATGGGTATCGTTAGGCTTCTTTTCCGTGCCCCGAAACTGTCGGCGATACGTGTCCGGAGTTACAGCGTACCGTCGCAACAGTGTCTCCTTAACTAGCTCATACTGTGTCACTTCCTCAGCACCCAGAGTACGAAAGGCTTCCAGGGCTCGCCCGGATAGTTTCCCAGACAATATCGTGGGCCACTCTCTGTTGGGAATCTGGTGCAGGGCACATTGCCTTTCGAAGTCCGCCAAATATTCATCAATCCCTGTCTCGCTCTCTAGGAAGGGTCGAAATGCCGCATAGGGTATCTTGGGCCTCCCAGCATTTTCGACAGGGATGATTACCTGCGGGGCTTCAGCATTGCGGTGTGCGTTCGCTAGGTTGAGTTCGTGGGCTCGAGTCTCTCGTATATCCTCGTCCGCCTCCGCCATCAACTGCTGTACCAATTCCATGGAGGGGTTCGGCCCGTATAATGAGAGCCTTTCCCGAACAATCCTGGTTTTTTCGTCACTAATCGTGGTCGGTGTTTCCGCCATTGTGAAGCTCTGATCCAGTTCGGTCAATTCTGCGATCAGCTCTCTCCTCGGCCGGTTGCTGGCGTACCCCCCTCTGCTTTCAAGTAAATCCTTTAGGGTTGTACGCTTCAATTTTTCGTAAGCGCTCTCCATCCGTTCTGTACCTCTCCTAGGAAATCCAGGAAAATCCCGCCGCTGCCGCCAAATGTTACGGTTACCCTTAGTCTCGCTGAGAGATGGACCGCTTAGTAGCCTGGATCCCTATTGCTAAAGAGGGGAGAAGCTGCTTTCCATAGTATTCTATATGAGTCTCGCAAATATAGAATAATCTCCCTTAGCTGCAGTACAGCTAGGATACCCTTCTGCCCACAAAAACGAGTCAACGCTGCGATTGAGGGTCAAACAAGAACTCAGGACTGGGATGCCCAGCCTGCTTTTTATTAAGGTTACATGCACACAGGGCACTCCCAGGGGGAGAGGGGGGGAAGCACAAAATCCCCCATCACACATTTAGATAGAGAGCACTGTCCTTTGACAGGCCACAATAGGATTACAGTACTTAAGATAACAAGTTTACAAGTTCATCTTATCAATTAGCAGTCTGGCTCCAGAGGTGATTAGACAATAGTTTCTAAAAGCTGAAAAAAAAGAGTTAACTCTTTATGAAATGAAACTTGTTACAGTTTTCTTGGAGCCCTTCTTAGGCGCTGGCTTGCTGGTTCAGGCATTGCTGCTGGGAAATAAGCTCTTCACAACAAAATAACTAATGCTTCTGTAACACTTCCTATCACTCATCTTTATAGAAGTGCTTATGTATATTATTTTGTAGCTATAATACAATTAAAGGTTTCTAGTATAATAGTTCTATCCCTTCTCTCTTCTAAGTTATACATATAAAAGCAAAATTAAACCCAAATATTTTCTTTAATTTATCAGCTACAGTATACAATTTTAAACAACTTTCCAATTTACTTCTGTTATCAAATTTGTTTAATGCTCTTGCTATCCTTTTGTTGAAAGGGCAGCAACTCACTACTGGGAGCTAGCTGAACACATCAGTGAGTCAATAACAATGGGCATATGTGTACAACCCCAATCAGCAGTTAGCCCTGTCTCAATCATGAAAGTTTAATTTTGACATTACTGTCCCTTTATGAAAATCAAATTTTTTTTTTTAGATCATATATCATTTTAATATAACCACATTTGAACAGTTCTTTTGTTTATAAATTTGAAGACATGGGCCCCTATTTATTAAAGGTCTTGCAGACCTGATCCGACAGTGTGGATCATGTCCGCAAGACCTCGCTAAATGCGGAGAGCAACACGCTCTCCGCATTTAACATTGCACCAGCAGTTCACAAGAGCTGCTGGTGCAACGCCGCCCCCTGCTGACTCGCGGCCAATCGGCCACCAGCAGGGAGCTGTCAATCAACCAGATCGTACTCGATCGGGTTGAATTGCGGCGATGTCTGTCCGCCTGCTCAGAGCAGGCGGGCAGGGTTATGGAGCAATGGTCTTTAGACCGCTGCTTCATAACTTGTGTTTCTGGCGAGTCTGAAGACTCGCCAGAAACACGGGCCCACAAGCTCCCTACTGAGCTTGTTAAATGGGCCCCATGGTCTCTAGAACTGTACGTATAATCCATGATGAGACCTGATTAGTGATCTATAAAATGATGTGTAGCTTAGTTTTTTCTGCTGCTAATACCTACTCTTATATAGCCAAACATCTAACTGGTCTTACTTACTATGCACTTGTTCACCAACCTTAAAATTACCTAAGATTATGCTTGAGTCCTGCTTCCTCTTTTGTTGATCAGTAAATTACAACGGAATCTGCATTTTTTTTTTATCACATCTCATTATGGGCTAGATTACAGTTGGAACATAAAATAGCATTTACACAAAGCCATAAATTGTGCTGGTGAGATTTTTCTATTGTGAAACTTGCGCATTTGTTTTTTGGCGTGGGATTAGTTGAAAGTAGAAACATTGCTTGCTGGCGCCATTTATGGGTTACTGTATATTATCATTAGGGAATTTTCTACAGTATTGCTCTTACTCTACACTACTTACACACTCAAAGGCTTGCTTGGGCTGTGACATCATTAATTGAGGGGATATGAACATGCGTTTTCAATTAAAACAGACTAATTAATGGGGACAACCATTAATGTGTTGGAAAAACTCTTAGAACAACTGCATATTAACACATATACCATGTGTATGGGTCATAATTATAGAGTCAGCACAAGAAGGACAATGGTTACTTTAACTTAATTTACATGGTTAACTCAGAACACTGCTACTGAAAATAGTACACTGAGTAAACATCATGTTGGAGACTACTACATAAACGTGTGTGTGCATTATGATTACATTTGAAAACGAACAACTGTTTAGACAGAAATTACATGGGCAATACTTTACAAATAATTTGAATACATTTGGGTACATTGCGGATATGAATATTACAAAACTAACATCAATAATGCAGAAATAGCTTCATGCACACATGATAAAAAACAAAACAAATTTATAGAAAATGAGAAATCTGTTCCACAATGTCCGAAAAGAAACTTTTGCCATCAGTTGGGAATAAGCAAGCCTTCACTTCCATCTCTTAATTTATTCAAAGGTACCCAGCAAAATAACGCTGATCGCAACCTAAAACCAAAGAGACCACAGTGGACTAAAGTTTCTAGGAAAAGATCTAGAGTGAATCTTTCTCCACCGACTTCTGGGAAAAGGCTACTCAGATACTCCCACAAATGACTGAACATTTTAGCAAACCAACATTTCCTAGAGTCTGTTCCATGACCAACAAACCACATGCTTGGGTTTGCAGATAACGTTTTCTCTTCCTGGTTCCCTCACCATGCTAATCTAAGACTGTTCCTTTATTCTAGTTTGTTTACCAAGTGTTTTACTATGTATATATATATATAAGGCAATACATAAAAGTAGATATAAATATACTGTATATATGAAGAAATAAAATTAGAAGAAATGGTGGGATATCATAAAGAATCCTAAATTCAATACACTTCTGTGCACTGTCCTCAAAGGTACTGTAATATCCAACAGGGACCAACATTTCTGTAATGTCCAACAGAGACCAAAATGCAAACAGCTGCTCTCCTCACAGACGTATCCAGGTAGAACTATAGGAAAAAACATAGAAAAGAGGGGCGCCTCATGTGTAGATCAGCATATTCAAACATGAGAATGTAGACAATAAGCCAATGCGGTATTTACATTTGACATAAGTACACTTATGTACTAGTAGAAGCAAGCTGATAGGTGTTCAGATGTGGACCAGCCCACTTCAGAAGTAGGTATCTCAAGGTGCTCAAGTGCAATGGTATCAGAGTAAAGTGGAAATGAAAAAAGGTGCTTCCCCTATACTTTTAGTTAAAAAATGGCTTATTAAAATCACTTTAAAAACATTCATGTAGTGGATAACCCTTGTATATTATTTGGCATTTTGTGCAAAAAATACTTCAATTGGCATTTACCCTAATTTTAACCCCTCATATTGCTGAGAGATAAATAATTCAAACTGGCAATCCGCTTTGTTATTATGGTGTATAACCAAGTGAGTTTGTGATGTGCAACTTTTTTTTACAGCCCATATTGGCATTACCTTTTGCTGACTCAACGCTGCAAGTTTCATATTGTTGTCATAGTGTTAGCATTCGTATATTTACTATGTGAACTATTGTGAGTGACATGAACATTACGGCACCTCGTGATCCTGACTAGCGAATCAGTGACTACGTTGGAATATCTTAACTATGTGAATATATGCAGTGAATTAACTAAGAAACAAATATAATTTCTGTGTGCATAAATAGATAATAGACTCTTAGTGCTATATAATCTAGATAAAAAGTATTTCTATTGATCAGTGAGTACACATAAGAATATGATAGTGGTATTTTACGCGTAGCAGTATCTATCAAATCAAAAACTATAAAAGACATACGGCTAGATTACGAGTTTAGCGTTATGGTGCGGTAGGGCTTTTAACGCGAAAAATTGGCCATTACGCTGGAATGGCCAGGAACGCATATTACGAGTCATGTCGGTATAGCTATACCGCAAGCATTTTAGCCTGTAATGCAACGTCCATTACGCACTCAAAAAAATTACGTTTTTGTGTGGGATTTTCATAGCTCCGGTATTACAGGTTGAGCGTTCAGGCTAAAATGCTTACATTACAGTCTATACCGACACAATCCATACTGCCATCTGAGAGCAATAGTTATGGATTTTGCAAAACAAAAATATTTTCCAAAACTCATAACTAAACTGTTACAAAGTACACTAACACCCATAAACTACCTATTAACCCTTAAACCTCCACCCACCCACATCGCCAACACTATTTAAATATATTAACCCCTAAACCGCTGCTCTCCAACATCGTCAACACCTAAATAAACCTATTAATCCCTAAACCGACGCCCCCCCACATCGCCAAAACTAAAATAAAGTATTAACCCCTAAACCTCCAGCCCCCACATCGTAACTACTAAACTAAACTTATTAACCCCTAAACCGCCACCTCCCCACATCGCGAAACACAAAATTAAACTATTAACTCCTAAACCTAACACCCCCCTAACTTTAAATTAAAATTACAATATAACTATATTTAAATAAATAAAAACTTACCTGTGAAATAAAAAAACTAACTATAAATTAACCTAAAATAAATATTCTAATAAAATTTAAAAAAAAAACTATCAATTAAACACTATTCAAAACAGCCAATAGGATTTCAGAAGCTGTCATCCTATTGGCTGATTTGAATTTGAAGAATTTTGGCAACCATATGAAGAGGATGCTCTGCGCCGGAAGTCTTCAGGATGGCCCGGGATCAAGATAGGAGATGCTGCCTGGATGAAAACTTCTCGCCACTGGGATGAGGACTTCGCCGTCGGGATAAAGATTGAAGAGGCTGCCTGGATGAAGATCGTTCAAGCGGGACTTCAAAAACTGTAAGTGGATCTTCGGGGGTTGGTGATAGGTTTTTTAAGGTTTTTTTGGGTGGGTTTTTAGTTTTTTTAGTTTAGGGTTTGGGCATCTAAAATAGCTAAATGTCATTTTAAGGGCAATGCCCATCCAAATTTCCTTTTTTTAGGGCAATGGGTAGCTTAGGTTTTTTAGATAGTTTTTTTTTATTTTGTGGGTTTAGGGGGGTGGGGATTTGTAATGTTAGTGGGGATTTGTAATTTTTTCCACAAAAAGAGCTGATATCTTTAGGGCAATGCCCTACAAAAGGCCCTTTTAAGGGCCATTGGTAGTTTATTCTAGATTAGTTTTTTTATTTTGGATTGTTTTTATTTGTAATGGGTATTAGAATAGGAATAATTTTTATTATTTCTGATAATTTGTTATTTTGTGTAGTGTATTTTTTTAGGGGGTGTTTGTTTTTTGTAGCAAAAGAGCTGTTTAACTTAGGGCAATGCCCTACAAAAGGCCCTTTTTAGGGCCCTTGGTAGTTTGGGGGTGGGGGTTTGTATACTGTTAGGGGGTGTTTATTTGCTTTTGTAGCAAAAGAGCTGTTAGGGGGTGTTGGTTTTTGTAGCAAAAGAGCTGTTTAACGTAGGGCAATCCCCTATAAAAGGCCCTTTTAATGGCCCCCAAAAGGCCCTTTTTTATTTTGGGGTGTTTTTTTATTTTTTTTAAAGGGCATTAGAATAGGAATATTTTTTATTTTTTGGGATAATTTGTTTTTTTTTTGTAATAGTAGTTTTTTTTTTATTTTTTGTAATCGTCATCTCCCTTGGATTCCAAATTATCGTTCGGAAGGATTGAAGATCAAAAATGAAATACTTTTGATTTTCAGGTATTTCATTTTTGATCTTCAATCCTTCCAAACGGTAATTTGGAATCCAAGGGACATCACTTAAGTCTATCCCTGTCGGTAAGTTTGCTCATTCCATATCTTTCCATCTTTACAGTTCACTCTTGTCTGACCATGCAGAAATATGTGTCAAACGAGCGGCCTCATAGTAATGGAATATATTGGGCATGGCATTCCCTCCATAACTAAGCCGTTTTTGTAAAAATGTTCCCGCTATTCTCGGTCGTGAGCATCCCCAGATGTAGTTCTGAAATAATGAGTGAAATGTGTTAAGCATCACCTTGGGAGGATTAAGAGGTAAGCATCTGGAAACAGTACAGGATTTTGGGGAGAATTGACATCTTCAACGAAGCCACTCGGCCTAGCCATAAGATTTCTCGAAATTTCCATGAGTCTAAAAGAGCAGTCATTTCTTGGAGGATGTGGTTATAATTCCTGTCTTTCACTAATTTAAGGTCCGGGCCCAGCTGTAACTCCAAATGTCTAACTGTATCTGTAGACCATTGGAAGTCATAGGTTGTTTGTAAAAATTTTAATTCAAATTGAGGAATATGGATGGGCAAAGCTTCTGTTTTGGTTATATTAATTTTGTAATAACTACATTTTCTAAAGTAATTTATAATTTCAAATACTGCTGGCAGCGAACTTATCGGGTTGGATAAAAATAGAGTGATATCGTCTGCAAAGAGAGCGATTCTGTCCCTTTCCTGACTTATCGAGACACCTTGCACTTGTGGTGAATTATAAATAGCTTGGGCTAGGGGTTCAATGGCTAAAGTGAAAATTAGGGGCGTTATAGGACACCCCTGCCGCGTGCCATTATTTATGGAGAATTCAGTTGAGGTGAATCCTAGTCCTTTAACCATAGTCGAGGGATTTGAATATGGTGCCTGAATAGCTGGGATAGTTTCCTGTGGGAATCCAAATTGATGCAGTACCTGCCATATATATTCCCATCTGACCCTATCAAATGCTTTTTTAACATCTAACGACAGGGCCAGAATGGAACGTTTTAGTTTAGAGGTTTCTGAAAATATATTAAGTACCCTGCTGGTATAATCAGGTCCTTCCTCACCAAATGTAAATCCCACTTGATCTGGGTGTATGAGGCCAGGCAGTAGAAGACGAAGGCGATTAGCATATAGTTTGGTATCTAAGTTTATCAGTGGAATGGGTCTGTAGCAACTACATTGAGTGGGGTCTTTCCCTAGGTTCAGTATGGTAAGGATGGTAGCTTGTAAAAATGATTTTCTAAGCGATCCCTGTTCTCTAGACTCTTCAAAAAATTTCAGAAGGGTCGAACTTAGAGACATCCTAAAGCTCTTGTAGAAGACTGCTGGGTAGCCACCTGGGCCTGGAGCTTTATTATTTTGCATATGCTTAATGGCTGTATTGAGTTCTGTTAATGTGAAGGGAGTTAATAAATCTTCTCTGGCTGAATTGGTAAGAGAGGGGAGTTTTAGCTATCTAGAAATTAGGTAATGGTTTGTATCATTGATTAAGAGTCATGCATAGCCTATTTAAGGTTATAAAGTTTGGAGTAATATTCAGCGAATGCCTTACCAATGTCCCTAGGGGAAGTGACTGTAGATTCTCCTCTATTGATTGCAAGAATTCTAGCGGCTGCTGTTATCCCTGGTAATTTACAGGCTAATAGAGTAGAAGCCTTATTTCCCTGATAATACATCAATTGTTTAAAATGGGTAACAGCATTCTGAACCCTTTCTAGTTCTTTCTCAGCAATTAGATTTCTTAGAATTTTAATTTCTGTTGCTAACTGCGTAGAGGGGGAGGATTTATTCAGGGATTCCTTTTTTTTTCTCAATTAAGAGACCAAGAGGCCTAATGGGGCAATTTTTTTGTGATCTTAAAGATGCTTGTTTCTATATAAAAATACCTCTGATATATGCTTTAAGAGAGGCCCATAAGATCTGGTATGAGACCTGGGGATCCTCATTAATCAAGAGGAACTCTGTAATAGAGGACTGAAGAGAGGGTTTAAATTCTTTATTATGTAACAAGGTTTTAGGGAATTTCCAGGTAGGTCTAGATGATTTAGTCATGTCAGTAGTGAGAGTAAAAATTAACACGTCATGGTCAGACCATGCACATGTACGTATATGTGATTTACAAATCCTGTTCAGGGTCCAGGAGTCAGGGAAAAAATAATCTAGCCTCAAATATGTATTGTGAGGTCTTGAAAAGAATGTGTAATCTTTTTCACTAGGATGTAATGATTGCCATATATAAAATAGGTTATAATATGTTATGTTGGAACGGAATTTGGTTGCTGTGTTTATTGTATATGCGTCCATTTCCTTGTTAAGCTGAACCTGTTTATCCACTAAGGGGTCCCATACCATATTAAAATTGTCTCCCAAGACCATTGTTCCAACCTTAATCGGTTCAACCTTGGAGAGGAGATTTTTCAAGAAACTGGGTTGGGATTGATTGGGGACGTAAATATTTACTAGTGTCAACAAGGAACCATTTAATTTACAAATTAATATTATAGATCTACCCTGGTCATCCATTTCATCATAAATATGTTAAAATCCTATTGACCTGTGTATTAAGACTGCTACACCCTAGATTTCTCTTTTAAAGGAGGAGTGGTACTGTGTAAGATATTCAGAGAATCTAAACGGATCTGGACGAGAGGCCAGCCAATGAGTCTCCTGTAGGAAGACAATATGGGCTATTAAGGATTTCATAAGATTAGTCAGCAGGCTTCATTTAGATGGTGAATTTAAGCCCTTTACATTTAAAGTATCAAACGTCAGGGTTTCACAGGGTTCACCCATATTTTGATGGAAGACAGGGAAATATGGGGAAATGCGTAAAAAGGGAGTAGGAAATAGAGGTTGGAGGAGGTAAGGTTAAGGGACTGTTCAAGGAAGGAGGATTGGGTAGGGAGTGGAAAGGAGATTACTTACCGCACCTGGAAGTGATGGAAGGATCAAGAATCTTTTAATTGATATCAATCCAAATTAGGCTTGAATAAAAGTGAGTAAGCAGTTCTGTAGGTATGACAATCAGACAAACAGATAAAAAATCTAGCATGTACAATATTATAAGCACGTTAGGTTATCAGATTGACTGAAAGCAGATATCAACAACTATATTAAGTCTTCAATTTTACTGTTTACAAAATACTAACCACTTGGTTGCAAAGAACCCTTATGATTATGAGTAGATAACTATATGTAGTAGGGAATTACTTGTGTTTAATATTTTTCTTTTTTAAGCTAAGGTGGTATGGTATTCCACTAGTGGAAGAGGTACAACTACAATGAAGAGCGACCTCCTCGGACCCTGTAAAAGGGGATAATACAATCAGTATTTATGAGAGGGGGGGAATGTATATTACTACGTCAGTAGCAGAGGTATATATATATATATATATATATATATATATATATATATATATATACACAGTATATTTATATAAAATTTATATAAAATTAGACCATAAGGCTAACTCTTTAGATATAAATGGGAGGAGATAATGTATCTTTTCCAGTTAACTATTCACATCAACAAAAGTAAAAATACTAAACATATGGGACTACTTAGTAAGAGTAACTTCTATGGGTCAATAAATTAACTCTGCAGGTATAATTAGGAGGAGGAGTTGTAAGCTTGCCAATTATACATTATTGCTACTAAAATTAACAAAACTAAACCTTCTTATAAAAAACAAAAATAACATTACTAAACTAATGGTTATAGAACCTTTAGAGAAAATATTACAATACTAGACCATATTCAAGCTATAGTCTAATGAATTAGGCAATAAGAAAGAAGAAAATACTGTGAGTATACTTAAGACATCATGTTGATGTTCGCTGTGGAAGAGGACACCACTCTCTTGCTGCAGGCTGAAGTGTAGAGACAGGAGGGTCCCTTGAATCTTGATCTGACGAAAGAGACATGTCCCATTCTTTGAGGAGGTTCAGGCCTTCCTTCGGGGTGGTTATGGTATGGGTGGAACCATCTCTTGTCACTACTTAGTGGGGTATCCCCATCGAAACCGGATGTTACCTTTTCGCAAAGCTTGAGTGATAGATCTGAAAGTCCTCCATTTTTGAAGGGTATAGGTGGAGATGTCTAGAAATATTTTCACTTGGAATCTTTGCGATAGGGTTTGTTTAATGGCCATTTCACAAAGGATCTTTTCTGTGTGCATGAAAAAATGGACCCTAGCTAGGACGTCTATGGGTTTGTCCTGATAGATAATTTGTGGTCTTGGAACTCGATGGACTCTGTCTAGGATTAGACCAGGAGGGTCCAATGTGGGTAGAAGGTGTTGGCATAATTCTAATATAAATTTATCAAGGTCAGCGAGTCCAATATCCTCAGGGACTCCTCTGAATCTTAAATTATTCCGCCTTGACTTATACTCCATATCAGCCAATTTAAGTTCCAGAACAGATATCTGGGTTGATAAATTTTGGGAATATGAGATGAGGTTAGCATGGTCAATGGCTAGATCCTTGTGTTTCCACCCTAAGGCCTCAGTACACTCTTCAAGAGCAGCTATTTCCATGCAGAGTTCAGCTGTGGAGCCCTTTATCTCCTTTGTCAAAGTGTCCTGATTCATATTCATGTGATGTGTCAAGACGTCAACTATATTAGAAGCCACATTATCTGTTGAGAGATGTTGAGAATCCATACTACTATCTGAGTAGCTCAGTTCTTGTGAAGGATGAGTGTCTCTAGGCGACAGAGACTTCAAAGGTGGTTGATCTCTGAAATGGCCACAGCTGGGGGGGGTTTTTTGGTTGAAGTGCTACCTTGGGTTTTCTTCTAACAGCCTGAGACATAGTATATGAACAATAGGGATGTGTAAATGCAGTCACATAGTTTATAGATATGCACAGTGTCTTCTAGCTATAGCAAATAAAGTAGGCATAATTATGATGAGTACACAGTCCCCCCAGGTGCCAGTTAGGTGTATTATGCCAGCATCTTTAGTAGAGAGAAAACATTCACAGAATTAAAGCAGAGGGAGTGGGAGCTTCTGTATTTAGGTTAACTTTGTGTCTTCTTCAATGTATTAAATTAAAGTTCAGAGCTTTAGTATGACAGTTGAATAATGTCGATCTGTAGCCTTTATACTGTTGCTAGATTTTGAGAACAGTATGCACTGATAGCTTACCGCTCAGAGTGTGTATATATCAATATTGACAATGTGAGGAGCTATAAAGGTGTATAATAAGCTTTTGCACTCAGATCAGGATTGGGGTTTGAGACTCAACTGAGTAGCTCAATAAATAGTGCACACACAACACTCTAGTTCTATGGGTAACTCATTTAAACTCCTCAACCTAAATACCTCAGATGTATTGATGCACAGCTGTCAGCACAGAGGTGAGAAGTAGGCCCAAAACCGCTTTGATAAGGGTAGTCCGTTAGTCAGAGCATATAAAAGGCCTATGAGATTAAGTCTACTAATGGTGGGAAACTAGTTGTCCAGTATTGCAAAAGAACCAGGTTATATGGTGACTCCCTAGAGGTAAGTGACTTTGTATATTAAGTAGATTGTTCCGCTTGTGTCCCAGCACTTTATTCTGCGCAGTGGCTGACAATCAAGATAGGCCTCACAGGAAGGCTGTGACGTTATATAATGCAGCGGTAGCTTTGTGACCCAAAGTTAAACCCCAAGCAATGTCCCTAGATGCAGAAGTGTATAGGGGTTAACTTACTACTGCCAATTGCTTTTTATAGTGATCCGTAAGCTCCGGTAACAGCTTAGAAGCAAACTCGTGGTGATCTCTATGGCCGTGTAAAGTCAGTCAAGATGGCAGAGTTTTTGCGCCCAAGGCACCAATGAAGCACTACGGTAAAGGTCTCTTTTCTGAAGCCAAATATACTTTAAAGAATTCACACCAGCATAAGCCAACATATATATGGGATGGTGGGAGCGGTCCCACATTTTTGGAGATTTGGGCCCATTTAGGGATAAGATTAAAATGTATAAACGTTTCATTGATGACCTCCTCCTCATTTGGACAGGTACTGAGGAGGAGGCTGCTCAATATGTTGATGCCCTCAATATAAATGAAGTAGGTCTACAGTTTACTTATCAATTTGACAAATTCAAAATTCCCTATTTGGATATAGTTTTGGAAGGGGTCCCTGAAACACATGTGATTAAAGCCACTCTCTATAGAAAACGATTATGTCAAATATAATGCTCCATGCCAGAAGTAGCCACCCAAAACATACTGGGTTTGGGGTGGCAAAAGGGCAGTTTATGCGTATTAAACGCAACTGCACTGACAACTCGGATTTTCTGATAGAGAGTGAAAAGTTTAGACAATCTTTATTACAGAGATGGTATCGGTCTAAAATTATTAATCGAGCCCTTTTGGAGGTTACTCGTATTGACAGGGCATCCCTGATTTGTGATAAAATCCCAGGTAAATGGAACCGATTTGATTCAGCCAGAACAGTTTTCTTGACTACTTTCAGTCCTCAATTTGACCAAATCTGCGGCATAATTAAAAAGCATTTGCCAATAGTCACGGCTGAGGATAGTCTAAAGGACTAAATTGATGGTGGATGCAATTTTGTATCAAGAAGGGGGTGTACCCTAGGCAATATTTTGTCCCCCAGTCAATTGAAAAAGTAGAAACACATACTAGCAGTTGGCTAACAGTGAAGGGTCATTTAAAATGTAATTTTGGCAATTGTATTGCCTGCTCTTATGCAGGTATTGGTTCCACTTTTCAGTCCAGAACCACAAATAGAGTATATCAACACGAGAGTTGTAGTACCTGCCATAACACCTTTAATAGAATGTGTAAGCAGCAAGCTTCAATATACAGGTTTCACTACTAGGGAGGCTAGAACACGTATTAGGGAACACCTAAACGACATTTAAAACAATATTGAGTGTTCTGATCTAGCACGTCATTTTATTCATTATCATAATCAAGATGTTTCTTCTTTGAGCTGGCAGGTTATAGAGACAGTGTGCCCCAAACAAAGAGGAGGTGATAGGAACAGTCAGCTTCTATATTTAGAAGCATTCTGGATTTTCCAGTTGCAAACAAGAAAGCCACAGGGACTAAATATTGAGGGGGATATAATTAATTTTTGGAAACGTAATTAAAAAAAATAATGGACCCCCTTATTTTGGTCCCTATGTGACTTTGCTGCTTATATAGCTTTTCCTTCCCCCAGATTTGGGGCACACACATTGAATATAACCTGTTATATGCTTATTATTGTTCTTCTATCAATATATGTGCAATAATAGTTATCACTGAAACTCAGTATACAAAGCATATTTTAATGAGTAGAGATATTCTATCATTGCATTTAAGGATAAAAGTCCAAAATGTGATTAGGCTATTGTTTTCCTTTTTAACCCTTTAACCCTTTGTCGCAAATAATTTATATAGTCTGCTCATTTTGACTGGTTAACGATACAACAAGACATAATTGAGTTTCTGTTATGGCTGTTGGCAAATTTAATGTATAGTATCAGCAAGACCCATTTTCATGCTAATCACTTTTAACACAGATCCAATTAGTGTAAATTAAGGAGCAGCAAAGAGTAACTCAGCTTTTTCCGTAGCCAATCAGGCAACAGTGTACTTAAAGAAGGCAGCTATGGTTTCTAACTATGTCTATGAATAAGGCCAGGGGGCAAAACGCGTAGGACGTATATGGATTAGCTGAGATCCTTTTTGCAATTTTTGTGGATTTTATTTTGTTTGTGTGTATCCATGAAATAAATAACTTTTTATTATAAGCGCTTATGCATTGTGATGTCCTGTTTTATGCAGGAACTTATGCAGTGTTCTTAAATTAAGGGTTTGTTGCTCTTTTAATGAATAAAACAGGCAGTATGATTTGAACTACCTGTTAGATCACTGGTGAGACTTTTACTGATAGAAAACTTCGTAGATGCCAAATAGAAGCAAGGAATATTTGGGTAGAAACAATTGTTGCAATATAAGTAAGGAACATAAAGCAAACAGTTCTGAATAAATGATAGAGGTAATATGTATTTTGATACACTTTGAGAAAGCGTGAGTAATTGATTCTTGTTGTAGCAATGTTCAGATATGGCTTCACGCACTCACACACTCATTCATAAAATATATACAGCACAGACAGACTATGGTAATAACCGGTAGATTCAGCAAGGTAATGCGGATGTTTTCCAGAGAGTGACAACGTATGAACAGATCCTTTGTAAATGGATTAAAAATTACCTTAAGTTTGAAGAGAGCGGTTTTACCTCTGTGACCGGTATACAGCTTCAGTGAGAGTGCGGCTTCCAGACGCTGCAAGTAGATCCGGTGCTCCTTGATTCAGTTTGTTTGTTAAATTAGAATTCCGGTAGAATGAGTAAATAACTTTGAAAGAAAAGTGAACAACAAAAGATCCTAGCATACTACTCCTGTTCAGAGAGAAAGAAATCAAAGCAAGTTAGGAATTTTCAAAGTAGAGTCACAGCAATAGGGATGCGGTCAAATAAGCTGCAAAGAGTAAACAATTTTCAGGCAAGGAATGATGGTTCAGGTGTGCCTGATATAGGGTGGAGGAAAGGTAGGCGGGATATACCTTAAAGGTATATCACACACTCCCCCCACTAAGGGGTCCCCCAATTGACGAGAGGGATGGCTTCAAAGGATACCTGCGATGAAAAGATCTAATCAAACGGGGAGCAGAAATGTCAGTGCTACGATGCCAAGAATTGTCCTCAGGACCAAAACCTTTCCATTTTAATAAGTACTCTAAGTGATGATTCTTGATCCTAGAATCTAGAATATGTTCCACCTCAAATTCATCGTGGTCATCTATTTGTAACGCAGTTGGAGTCTGAAGACTGGATTGTACGGTAGAAGTATAAGGTTTAATCAGAGATACATGTATAGTGGGATGAATCCTATAAGCTGCAGGAAGAGTTAAACATACTGTCATAGGGTTCAAAATTTTATTGATTACAAAAGGTCCAATGTATTGGTTTGCCAATTTCTTAGAGGGTACATGAAGTTTTAGATTCTTTACAGATAGTAATACTTTGTCACCCACTTTATAGACTGGACTGGGTCTGTGACGTTTATCATAATAAGCTTTCTGGTAATTCTTTGCGTCAGATAAATGTTTTTTGACTAGGGCTAGTCTTGCTTCTAGTTGTAAAGAATAGTCTTTAGCAGCTGGTGAGTTTACATCAGTTTTAGATAGAGTCAAAGTTGTTGGATGATAGCCATAGGTTACATAGAAGGGTGTCATTTTTGTTGAAGATGATACTGAATTGTTGTAAGAGAATTCCGCCATTGATAAATAATCTATCCAATCATCTTGCAAATGGGAAATGTAACAACGAAGATATTGTTCTAATGTTTGGTTTAGTTTCTCAGTCATCCCATTGGTTTGGGGATGGAAAGCTGTTGAGTATCTTGGTGTAATTTTTAATAATTTGCATAATGATCTCCAAAAAGATGAGGTGAATTGTGTACCTCTATCTGTTATAATATCAGTGGGTAGTCCATGAAGTTTTACTATGTGGTTAAGAAAAACTGTAGTAAAAGCGGAAGGTAACCTTTTTAGAGGTATAAAATGTCCCAACTTTGTTAGATGATCTATTACAACTAATATAGTGTTAAAGTTCCTTGATTTTGGTAGCTCTACAATAAAGTCCATCGAGATCATGGACCAGGGTTTATCCGGAACTGGCAATGGGGTCAACAATCCGATGGGCCCTTTATGATCTATTTTATTTCTAGCACAAATGTCACAGGAATTGACATAATCTTGAATGGTTTGATTCATTTGGGGCCACCAAAAGTTTCTTCTTGTTTTTTCAATGGTTTTTTGTATTCCGGTATGACCGGATAAAGGTTCGTCATGAGTGTGTTTCAATATTTGTTTTCTTAATGAACTGGGTATATACAATTGATTTTTATGGTTTATCAAACCAGTATTTAAGTTTTTGTGACAGGATTTAGGTGTATTGGTTTCTTTTTCTTGTGCCCTTTTAATCTCCTCCTCTAGAGGTGTTAGGGCTCCAATAAATTTTTCGATTGGTACTATTGGAGTCATGGTCTCTTGAGGTGTCATTTCCTGTACTCTGGATAATGCATCAGCCTTGGTATTCAGACTTCCTGGTCGGTAAGTGATCAAGAAATTGAACCTATCTAAGAATAAAGACCATCTTACTTGTCTGGAAGTTAGAGTTTTACTTTTCTTCAAATATTCCAGATTCTTATGATCTGTGAAGATTTTAAATGGTTTTTGTGTACCTTCCAATAAGTGCCTCCATTGTACGAGGGATACTTTGATAGCAAGGAGTTCTTTATCTCCTATACTATAATTATTTTCTGCAGGTGTGAATCTTCTTGAATAATAAGCTACAGGAAATAATTCTGATTTGTTATCTACTTGTTGAGATAGAACTGCTCCTATACCTGAACTTGAGGCATCTACCTCTAACACATATTGCAGCTCAGGATCTGGCATGTGTAGAATGGGGGCTTTGGAAAATTGCCCCTTTAAGTAGTCAAAAGCTAATTGGGCCTGTTCGGTCCATTTATATCTTTGTTTCTTACTAGTCAACTGAGTTAAGGGCTTTACTATATCAGAAAAGTTTTTTATAAACTTTCGATAGTAATTGGCAAAGCCAATAAAACGTTGTAGTGCACGAACTGATTTTGGTGTAGGCCATTCTAGTACAGATGAAACTTTATCTGGATCCATTTGGATCCTATTAGGAGTTATTATGTATCCCAGGAATTTGATTTTGTTAACATGAAATAAACACTTTTCATGTTTGGCATATAACTTGTGTTCCTTCAATCGCATTAAGACCCAACGTACATGTCTTTCGTGTTCCTGTTCTGTTTTGGAATAAATTAGAATGTCATCTAAATACACTATAACACAAATATCCATTAAATCTCGGAAGATTTCATTAATAAAGTGTTGGAAAGTGGCTGGAGCATTGCTCAATCCAAAAGGCATTACATTGTATTGGTATAAGCCATATCGAGTCCGAAAAGCGGTTTTCCATTCATCACCTTTCTTCATTCTGATAAGGTTATATGCCCCTTTTAAATCTAATTTAGTAAATATTTGTGCTCCTTTTAACCGTTCTATTATCTCTGGTATTAGTGGTAATGGATACCTGTTTTTTATGGTTATGGAGTTTAAAGCCCTGTAGTCAATTATAGGCCTTAGAGTGCCATCTTTGTTTTTTACCAAAAACATGCCTGCAGCAGCAGGGGATGTGGAGTGAGATATAAATCCCTTTCTCAGGTTGTCATCCAAATAGGACCTTAAGTATACTAACTCATCTTGTGATAGAGGATAGATCTTCCCATGCGGTATTGGTGACCCTGGAATGATATCTATAGGGCAATCGAAGCTTCTGTGGGGTGGTAAATTTTCTGCTTCTTTCAAATTGAAGACCTCTGCCAAATCCTGATATATCCCTGGTATCCCTGTCTCAGATGATGAAAGAATACTATGAGGGTAACAGGTGTTTAGGCAATATGTTGAGTCTAGTTTAAGTTTTGAATGTTCCCAATCTATTTTAGGATTATGTTTTTGCAGCCAACTATATCCTAAAATAATAGTATGTAGTGATATGGGGATCACATCAAATGTAATATATTCTGTGTGCCCCTTGTTTATCATTGTGAGCAAAGGTATTGTTTGGTGTGTAATGGGTCCCTTATTTATTAAAGTACCATCAATTGATTTAACAAACACAGGGTTCTGCTTGCAAACCAGAGGAATTTTATTATTTACAATATATACAGAATCAATGTAGTTCCCAGATGCACCTGAGTCAATCAATGCCTTGGAGTGTATATTTTCCTGATCCCACTGCAAAGAGAGAGGTAAAGTCAATTGCATTGTATCTGAGATATGATATATGTTTTGATAACCTGTTTTCTTACCCTTCTTTTGTCTTTGTAACGAAGGACAGCTTGAGACGTTATGTTCTTTTTGTCCACAGTATAAACATAAGTTTTCTAATCTTCTTCTCATTTTTTCTTCATTACTTAGTGGCCCCTTGATAGTGCCTATCTCCATAGGGGTTACACTACCTTGATGTTTCTCAGATGTTGTAGTGTAGGTAACCTGGCGCCTGGGTATTGTGTCTGAAGTGAATCTCTCTGCTCGCCGTTCCCTGAGTCTTCTATCTATGGATGTGCTTAATTTTATAAGTGCTGGAAGAGTATCAGGCATTTCCTGGCGAGACAGTTCATCCTTAAGGTTTTCAGATAGGCCCAGCCTAAACTGATTCTTAAGGCTAACTTGGTTCCATAGTGAGTCTGTTGCCCACATTTGAAATTCAGTTGTGTACTCCTCCACCGTGCGTTTACCCTGTTTGAGTGCACGTAGTTTAGATTCTGCAGTGATTTGTGTATTTGTGTCTTCATATAAATTAGACATAGCTTGAAAGAAATCCTGTAGTGAATCCAAAATTGGGTCATTATTTTCATAAAACCTGTTAGCCCAGGTCCTAGGCTCTCCCTGTAGAAATGAAATAGTGGTGCAAACCCTGATGCGGTCTGAATAATATGTGCGGGGTCTCATGGTAAAAAGGAGTTTACAAGCAGTCTTGAAATCTCTGAATTCATGTCTTTTGCCAGTGAAAGGTTGAGGGTATTGAATATGGGGTTCAGGTACATCAGTACTTTTATGAGACATATATTCTTTAACAATAGCTTTTAATGCGGTATTATCTGCTTGTACTTCTGTTAAACCTTGTGCAAGATAACCTAATTTTCTTTGTATGTTAGAGAACTCAGTTTTAATTTCATTTGCATCCATAATATCAAAGTTTTGTTTACCAGTAACAAACCCTTAGAACACTGTGGCCTGAAAATTATGTGATGTCCTGTTTTATGCAGGAACTTATGCAGTGTTCTTAAATTAAGGGTTTGTTGCTCTTTTAATGAATAAAACAGGCAGTATGATTTGAACTACCTGTTAGATCACTGGTGAGACTTTTACTGATAGAAAACTTCGTAGATGCCAAATAGAAGCAAGGAATATTTGGGTAGAAACAATTGTTGCAATATAAGTAAGGAACATAAAGCAAACAGTTCTGAATAAATGATAGAGGTAATATGTATTTTGATACACTTTGAGAAAGCGTGAGTAATTGATTCTTGTTGTAGCAATGTTCAGATATGGCTTCACGCACTCACACACTCATTCATAAAATATATACAGCACAGACAGACTATGGTAATAACCGGTAGATTCAGCAAGGTAATGCGGATGTTTTCCAGAGAGTGACAACGTATGAACAGATCCTTTGTAAATGGATTAAATATTACCTTAAGTTTGAAGAGAGCGGTTTTACCTCTGTGACCGGTATACAGCTTCAGTGAGAGTGCGGCTTCCAGACGCTGCAAGTAGATCCGGTGCTCCTTGATTCAGTTTGTTTGTTAAATTAGAATTCCGGTAGAATGAGTAAATAACTTTGAAAGAAAAGTGAACAACAAAAGATCCTAGCATACTACTCCTGTTCAGAGAGAAAGAAATCAAAGCAAGTTAGGAATTTTCAAAGTAGAGTCACAGCAATAGGGATGCGGTCAAATAAGCTGCAAAGAGTAAACAATTTTCAGGCAAGGAATGATGGTTCAGGTGTGCCTGATATAGGGTGGAGGAAAGGTAGGCGGGATATACCTTAAAGGTATATCGCATGCATTGACTCGCTGGTGTTCTATGGAATTCGTTGCAAATATACTTTAAAGCCTGTGGTTTCGGGCGGCTCAGACCAAGCTCACTTGCTCCGTCGTCTATGAACTCTGATCCAAGCTCCTACCTATGTGGCTCCCACGTGGCTGCTCAACTGCTCTGCAGATCTGTAAAATTGCTTGAGGGACTACCAAGGTAGCTACAGGATGTCGGTACAAAGTGACTGATATTGACAAATTGCTTGTAGGTAGGGTTTTTTGGTTAGTTATAACCTTTATTCTCTCTGATATCAGGAGAGCTCCGTTCTGCTGCGTGCTCTCACTACCTTGGCTAGCTCCGCCCCCGTAATTTAGATTTTTTTAATTGGTAGTTTTTTTTATTTTTTTTAGAATAGTTATGTTGTATGGTTAATTTAAAGTTTAAATTTAGGATTTTTTTATTTCACAGTTAAGTTTTTTTTAAAATTTATTTTAAGATAGTTATATTGAAATTTTAATTTAAAGTTAGGGGTGTGTTAGGTTTAGGAGTTAATAGTTTAATTTAGTGTTTTGTGATGTGGGGGGCTGGCGGTTAAGGGGTTAATGGGTTTATTTAGTAGCAGTGATATGGGAGTCTGGAGGTTTAGGGGTTAATCATTTTATTTAGTTGTGGCGATGTCGGGGAGCGGCGGTTTAGGGGTTAATCATTTTATTTAGTGGCAGCAATGTGGGGGGGCCGTAGGTTTAGGGGTTAATCATTTTATTTAGTTGTGGCGATGTCAGGGAGTGGCGGTTTAGGGGTTAATCATTTTATTTAGTGGCAGCGATGTCGGGGAGTGGCGGATTAGGGGTTAATAGCTTTTATTAGTGTTGGCGATGTCGGGAGCAGCGGATATGGGGTTAATAACTTTATTCAGGTGTCGGGGGGCAGCGGACTAGGGGTGTTTAGACTAGGGGTTTATGTTAGGATGTTAGGTTTAAACGTAACTTCTTCTTTTTTTCCCATAGACATCAATGGGGTTTTGCTTTATGGAGATTTTTCATTCCGCACTTCAGGTGTTAGGTTTTCTTTAACACTCTCTCCCCGTGGATGTCTATGGGGGAAAGCGTGCACGAGCACGTCAAATCATCCCTTGGCTTTTGTGCGGTATGGAGCTTAATGCACAATAATGCACAGCACAAGGAGGGTTTTCAGTGACTTGTAATGGCAGCGCTATGGAGAGTGAAATAATGCAACTTTTTTGGCGTTAGTTTCGCACCCTGTTTAGCGCAAAACTCGTAATCTAGGCTATAGTGTCTACAATCAACCAATGATAAGTGTATAATTAAAAATGATATAATGTGCTAAACTAAGCCTATAGAGAGACATGTATAATCATAAAGGCGACATGTGTGTCAGTGGATGAACACAATACAAAGTTAGAAACACGCAACACAACGCAAATGCATGGCAACACACACATGCCAAACAAGATACAATCCAAACGTTCCACAAACATCAAGAACATGAAACACAATGCAAATACACAACGTCACATCCAAACACGCCAAACACTAGGATAAAACACAGCCAATACAACCCCCCAGCACTAAGTTGTACATTTGTCACACATTCATAGCTGTTGATTTAGTTTATTATATTCAGATATTACACCCAAATACTTAGCCTAATTGGCCCTTATATTTGTAATATTTTCACTTCCTTCCATATTGATATACTTAAATAAGTATTCTCTACAGGCCATACCTTTACCCATTTTTCTTATCATAAATCTCAAGAAGGATGGATAGCTAACCCATAATTGAAACGTCTGTGTACCCCTTACAGGAATTTTAACTCATTTAATTTTTCTTGCTGGACATCCAATTCTGGGTATATTTGTATCCTTTTTGCTTACTACTCTCCCCCTACAATGAGTTTTTTTTTAATCTGTTACTATTCAGTGTTATAGATATGTTCTTATGTTCATGGCTAAATGTATAAATCAGGCTATATGTGTTTGGTCCCTCATATTGTCTCTACTTAATTCTGTCCTATATAGGTAAACCCTCTTTTACTCATCCTTCAACTTTCTATTGCTCTCTTTACTACCTTTGGGGGAAGGGGATTAGGTTATTTACACTTGTCCAAGAAATTGTTTACATGACATTTGCTTCTTCAATCTGCAGGCAAAGCAGGCTTTACTCTTCCATTTTAGTTTAGCTTTTAGTTTATCATCATAATCTTTAAAAATTATTAAAAGCAGATATCACATTTAGATACATAAATGGCTATTAAAAAATATGTTCATTTCTCAAAATTGCAAGGGACTAAATTCACCTACTAAACGTTCTATTGCACTCAATTGGTTTTGAACATTGGGAGGTGAAATAATATTCCTAAAAGAGACACATTTTGCAAAGGGGAAAGAGCCCAAGATGACTTTCAGCAGGGATATTTTAATTATCATCCTAGGAAGGTCAATAGGGTGGGAATTTTACATCATAGAAACCTTCCTTTTCAATACCTTGATAAATATGAAGACACAGAATGTTGCTGCTTAATTTATTAGGACTGATATTTAACAGTCCAATAACATTAGTCAATGTTTATTAAAATAATTTTTTAATAAGTCAGTAATACATTTCTGGTGGTGGGGGGAGATAACAATATGGCCTTGGATCCTTTTCTTTACTGTTCCTATGGTAGTAGCCCTATTACATGCCAACAAAGGAAAATTATCCACCACACACTAGAGCAGAATTTGTTAATAGATGTTTGGTGTCTGCAACACCCCTCCACTCTTAATTATTCTTTCTTCTCTAATCCTTGACGTATGTACTCTAGAATTGACTACTGGTTTATTGATCATAACAATCTCTCCCTTGTCTCAAACTCAGCGATTTATTCTAAAATGTGGTCTGACTGCTCCTCCATATCCATGACCTTTGCATGGAGTGATACTCCAATACACCCTTTCCTATGGATTAATCCCTTTTACACAACCCGGTAGTAAATGATCACATACCTTGTTCTATTAAAGAATACTTTCATCACAACACCACACTCACAGTTAGCCCGGCCTCTGCTTGGTTAGCTCACAAAACTGCAATCAGAGGAGAACTAATTAAACAAAGAGACACAATTAAAAAAACACATTTCCTTAGATATGCAGACTTACTTCTGACCTTAATACGGGCAGAAAATGCTAATAAACTGCCCCACAGAGAAAAGATCTGCTAAGTGATCTAGCAAAAGTGCAATAGGCATTAAATTCCCATATACAAAAAGAGGCACAACGAAAAGCACTATACCTTAAAAAAAATATTATCAAGGAGGAAATAAAGCAGGCACATAACGTAAATCCCTTCAAAATTACATATACCAGATCGACACAATAAAAGGTGATACCATGAACCTGCAGAGATTGCTAATGCCTTTAGGGATTATTATTATTATTATTTAGGGATTATTATGACAGACTATATAAGTTGCCAACCTCCAATGAAGTTCATTATATAAATGATCTCACTAACTACTTACTTTCTGTGGACATGCCTCAACTGTCTAACAAGGACAGAACACTCTTAGAAGCCCCCCTATAAATAGAAGAAATCCTAAACGCAAATTAATGATTTACACTAATCAGGTTCATTAAGGACCTTAATAATGGGAAACACCACCCTTTTTGGTGGTGGGGCAGATTACAAACACTAAGTATTAACGTTCTCCTAGGATAACATATGTAATGCACGCAGCACCAATTGCTCATCCACCTACCTTCTTATATACATTACAAAGTGTATTAAATTAATATGTCTGGGGGAAGATTAAAACTCGGACCAACAGGCCCACTATGTTCCCGAAGTAACAGAGAGGGAGGTTTGAGACTACCCATGATTAAAATGTATTATAAGGCAACATACCTACAAATGATATTTGATTGGGAAAGAAATGATGTCTTAAAATCTTGGTTCTCACTTGATGCCCATATTTTACACTCTGTTGGATCTCGAAAAGAAATAGACCTTCCTGGATTAGTGTTTTTCCACTCTATCAAAATATATTTGACATATGGGATGGCTTGCTACGAGCAAGCCCCAAAATGTCCATGTTGAGATTTCCCTTAACCCCCATTTCTAAAAATGCAGAATTGCTAGGGGGATTTGAATCTACTGATAGTAACACTTAACAATGGGAGCTCTGGTATACTGTTTTCTAGTTGTTAAATTACTTAGTGGCAGCAAATTCAAAAATAGAACTGATCTTGATGAGATCCTGCGAGGAATATACACTACAAGGTTTCACTACTGCCAACTTCAACATTTTCTAACATCTTCTCCTTGCCGGGATTTGTTAACTAGATCACTTACCCCTTTTAAGCAGTTGTGTCAGGTAGAGTTCCCTATGTCACACACCTTAGCATTGTCTCGTAGAATTTTATCTGATTCTGAAGAACAGGCCCTTCCATTATATACAGAGAGATAGCATAGGGCTTTGGGGAGAGAACTCACTAATACGGAATGGAAAAAAAATATTTGGCAATACTATTAAATCTTCTATTTCGGCAAGATTCCTTGAAATTAACTAGAATGCTTTTAACACGTTGGCAGATTTTTGGTAATTAACACTTTGTGTAAAAAAATGATATTTACATAGATGAAAACATATCTCAGCAGAAATAAATAACAAAGGATGAAGGTATTCAAAATATTAACTATTAACAAATAAGAACTGCTTACTTTTACCTCTTAACAATGTACTAATATCTATGAACTACTAGCTAATCTATACTAACTATATCCTTCTACTTAGAAATAATTACCGGACCGCCACTGCCAGCAAATCGCGCTATAGATTTTTTTGACCATTAATGCCAAAGAACTGTAGAAGCTGAAATTCCCCCATATCCACTCTCTGGGGGATTCTAGGGGGGATGAAGTGTCAATCCAAAAGTTAAAAGGGACATAATACTCATATGCTAAATCAGTTGAAAGTGAGGCAGTTTAACTGTAAAAAACTGAGGAAAATATCACCTGAACATCTCTATGTAAAAAAGGAAGATATTTTACCTCACAATTTTCTCAGCTCAGCAGAGTAAGTGCTGTGTAAAAAGTTTTACTTCAGCTGCTGTCCAGCTGCAGGTAAAAAAAAAAAAAAAGGAAGAAATGAATTGCAGCCAGTCAGCATTAACATTGCTGAGGTCATGAACTATTTTACTGTGATCTCATGAGATTTAATTTAATTCTCATGAGATTTCATAGTAAACTTCCTTATACTGAATGTGGAAATAAGATGAGTGTGCATGAGGCTCACTCCCTTGCAGGTCCTGGGACAGGCATACTGATTTGCTGCTTAAAGACCTTTACAATGGGGTGTGAATACTTAGGACATTTTGAGGTAAAATATCTTTCTTTTTTACATAGAGATGTTCAGGAGAAATTTTCTAGTCAGCTTTTTACAGCTATGCTGCATCATTTTCAAGTGTTTCAATGTTTGGCAATCATGGCCCTTTAACTTGGGATGGATACTAGAGGATTTGTGCAGAGCACTGACAATCATACGGCATCCACCCCAAGTGAAATTCGTGGATTGACGATTCACCCCCCTTGAATGCCCCTGGTTAAGGCAACAAAGAGAGTGGAGATGGGGGAATTTCCGCTTCTACCGTAGTTTGGAAATAACCAGAGTGGTGCTTCATTATTTCTAAATGCATGTCACTTATTTACAAAACAACCTTTCAAAGGAAATCAGAACTGCAATGTATAATAAGGAGAAATATTATTTGCAAACATCATAAATTTATCATTTTAGATAATCCTTCAGATTTAATTTTTTTGAGAAATTGTATAAATTCATTGACAAGGGCAACCTTTTGATAAGGAACAAGTGTCTGCTGAGAAAGGTAATTTTAAAGACTATTAAAAGTTTTTACAATTAATACAAATATCAAATTACCCCATTTTTTAACATTTGCAGAAGAGCTTACCAAATCTGATACATGTACATAAATATATACTATTGTGTATTATCGGTTAGTAATCCACTCCACAGTTTGGAAGTGGCTGAAAGTTTCAGATGAGGAATCCAGTCCAGGTTTTCCCCACAAATCTAAAAATCCAAAGTTCACTCACCTATAGCTAATTAATTACAACTAGCATTGGTTACATGGTGTGTACAGGGGCTTTTAGATCAATTCTGAGCTGTCTAAATGTTTAAGGCTTGTAAATTTGTTAATCTGTATTGTAATTTTGTAGATAGTCTCAGACAGCCACCCAGCTTCAGATAGGTCTGCTTTATACTGCGTGGAAGGATTTGCAGGAATATTAGAAAATATTCCTGCAAATTGTCTGTAAATAAACAGGCCAAGGCTTTTAAACTTAATCCAGTGTGGAGTTATTTTCTGCTGTAAAAGACTGGGTGTTCAAGCTGATCCCAGGACAAAATGTCAAAGAGAGGGGTATTTTTACAGTGTTAAATGCATACACATGGAAATATGGGTGCACATTTTCTAGTAACCTATTTTGCTGTATGGGAAAATTATTTACATATATGTTTGCTGGAAAGTGTAATTTTCCCTTGAATATTTGTGTGTTTGTGTCTATACTGTAGTATATATTGCCTTTTAAGTGATATTACTTTTTGTTTTTATACCCTTCGCATACAGGCTATTTAATAATGTCCTTTATTTTAAATATGCCCAAAAAAACATGAACTATAATGTATCACATTGAAAAAAAAGTGTAAACAGTTATCCAGGGAACATTACAGGTGGCCCTCGGTTTACAACGGTTCAATTTACACCGTTTCAGAATAACAACCTTTTTTCCCAGTCATGTGACTGCTATTGAAAAGCATTGAGAAGCAGTGCATTTATTAAAATAGCCAGTAGGTGGAGCTGTCCGCTTGTGTTGCAGCAAAGCCAAGCAAGCTGAAATCAATCAGTTTAACCAGACCTGAGCTATTGAGCAGATTTTAAAAGAACAAGATCTTCCTGTCTATAAATCAGTCCAGATTGAAATGCATAGAAAGAACTGTTTGCAGACAAATGCAAGTTAAGTCTGTGTTGTGTGATTATTTTATTAAGTTTATAATGCTGTTTAGCAAATGTTTTTGTTCATTTAACTTAGTTTAATTATATATTCTGTATTGTGTGATTATTTTATTAGGTTTATAATGCTGTTTAGCATTTAAAGTCTTCATTTCAAAGCTTTCAAAATAATGTATTAGGTGTTGCTTATGACAATTTTGAGAGGGGCCTGGAACCTAACTCCCTCACTTACCATTGACTTGCATTATAAACTGGGTTTCAATTTACAACGGTTTCGATTTACAACCATTCCTTCTGGAACCTAACCCCGGCGTAAACTGAGGGCTACCTGTATTTGCATCTGTGTTTTGTTTTTAACACATCTCATTTGAATCTAAAACATAACATAGCAGAACTGGGCCTTTTTCTCTTCAATGGTTTGTTCTTCTCTTTTTTTTTTTTTTTTTTTTTTAAAGGTCTTATAATGTATAGTGTATGTAAATAAAAGCACTGCTAATATTTTTTGCTTGAAGAAAGGATAAGCTAAAGGGACAGTCTACTTGAAAATTATTGTTTAAAAAGATAATCACTTTGTTACCAATTTCCCAGTTTTGCTTAACTAACATTGTTATATTATACTTTTTTACCTCTTGTGATTACCTGTAATATAAGCTTCTACACACTGCCCCCTTATCTTAGTTCTTTTGACAGATTTGCATTTTAGCCAATCAGTGCTGACTCATAAACTCCACTAGAGTGTGCACATTTATCTATATGGCACACATGAATTAGTGCTGCCTAGCTGTGAAAAACTGTCAAAAATGCACTGAGATAAGAGGCGGCCTTCAAGGGCTTAGAAATTAGCATATGAGCCAACCTAGGTTTAGCTTTCAACAAAAAGTACCAAGAGAACAAAGCAAATTTGATAAAAGTAAATTGGAAATTTGTTTAAAATTGCATGCCCTATCTTAAACATTAAAGTTTAATTTTGACTTGACTGTCCCTTTAAATTTATATTTATTTATGACTTCTCCTGTCTATTTGTTTCCTTCTTGATTTTAAACAATACATTTATATTATGAATTATTACTTTTAATATGCATAATTTTAATATATATTCATTATATTTATAGGTATCTTATAATGAAAATATTAAATTCAAAATAATTCTTACAATGATCTTATTAAATGTTTATTTTGCATGTTTTAAATGTTTCAACATTTCTTTTATTTAACCTTAATGTACAAAATGTTATAGCTAATAGCATAACAATATGGATGAAAATTTTGTTATGTTTATTAAGGTTTTCAAAAAGCAAAATATTAATAAAAGATAGTTTAATATTAAAATTAATTATAGAGAGATAAAATGGGAAACGTGAACAAAACTGTCTAGTTTTAGGTAAGTTCCACAAAAAAATGTATGAAGTCAGCTTAAAAGGACAGTCTAGTTAAAATTAAACTTTCATGATTCAGATAGAGCATGCACATTTTAAACAACTTTCCAATTTACTTTTATGATCAAATTTGCTTAGTTCTCTTAGTTCATGTGTGCCATATAGATAATATTGTGGCTCACTCCCATGGAGTTGCTTAGGAGTTAGCACTGATTGGCTAAAATGCAAGTCTGTCAAAAGAACTGAAATAACGTGCAGTCTGCAGAGGTAAAAAGTATATTAATGTAAATGTGTTGGCTATGCAAAACTGGGGAATGGGTTATAAAGGGATCATCTATCTCTTTTTTGAAACAATAACTATTCTGGAGTAGACTGCCCCTTTAAAGGGACAGCATACACCAGTTTTAATATAATTTCATGCAATAAACACTACTATAAAGAAGAATATGCACAGATACTGATCTAAAAATCCAGTATAAAATGTTTTAAAAATGTACTTAGAAGCACCCAGTTTAGCACTGTTGCTGAGGTTGGGCTAGGACACCCAGTGAAAGGGGCTGGGAAAGCAGATTCCCCCCCTCCTCTGCATATGAAAAGACAGATTACACAAACAGGAGAAAGCAGAAATTAGTAGACATCAGTATACATCTGATATTTTGGGGCTTGGTTAGGAGTAGGGATGGGCGAATGTGTTTATATTCGAATGTTAGAATGAATGTTATTGTAGAAATTCGATTTACATAATAGAATGTTGATAAGAACGAATATTCTTAAAAATTGGATTTTCAAATGTTATTTACAGTTTTCGAATGTCACTTTCGAATTCGAATATTAAATTTATAAAACACAATTGTAGACTAGAAACACTTTTTCGAATTTGAAGGTCGCATTCGAATCGAATATCATATTCGAATTTGAATATTACATTTATAAAACACAGTATTAGACTAGAAATACTATTTTGAATTAGAATGTCACATTCGAATCAAATATCACATTCAAATCGAATATCACATTTATTAAACACAGTTGTAAACTAGAAATACTATTTCGAAATTCAAATGTCACATTTAAAACACAGTATTAGACTAGAAATACTATTTCAAATTTGAATGTGACATTCGAATATTACATTTTTTAAACACAGTTGTAGACTAGAAATACTATTTTGAATTTGAATGTCACATTCGAATTCGAATATTACATTTCGAAATTGAATGAATACATAGTGAAACATTCTATTATTCGAACTAATATTTTCTAATTTTATTGAAAAATTTGAAAACGAAAATTCGAAAATAGAATGTTATATATAAAAAAAAAAATTTTTTTTGAATTTTTAGAAACATTCGCCCATCCCTAGTTAGGAGTCTGAAAATCAGCACAATGTTGTTAAAAAAAAAATAAGCAAAACTATACATTGTTACAAAAACACTCCCAGATGGGCTTTATAAATGGATCATCTACAAAACATTTATGCAAAGAAAAATCTAGTGTACAGTGTCCCTTTAAGTAATGCAGATTTTACGCACATTTGTATATGTTTTTTTAATATTTTAATTCCCTAAATACAAGTTACAAGGTCCAGTGGGTTAACATAAAAAAAACTGCTCTAACCTTTTCGAGCATAAACAATATTAAAATCAGTATAAGAACATTGAAAGATTAAAGGGACATCAAACACTTTGAGATGGTAATATAAAATTATAAATCATATGTATATATGAAATCCGCAATATACTATCATTATTTATTTTGTCCCCACCTTTACTGAAATTTCATTCTGAAATTGTGAGCTTTCCAGTTCCTGTTAGAAATGGAAGTGCGGAACACTGTTATATTCCACACAGCCATTGGCTGCACATTCTAGTGACCTATTTATAAATAAATTGGCCACAGCAGAGAAAGTAACCTAAGTTACAACATGGCAGCTCCCATTGTTTTATAGACCCTAAAACTTTACACTTATTTTGTCAATATTTAAATAACTAATGAAACTTTAAAAAATACATTTACATTTATTCTCACCCATTATCATTATGGAATCTCTGATTGGAGCCCTATATGCTTAAAAACTATGATCGTTTGATGGATGGGCAGCCTCTGACGAAGTGATGAGGATCTGACGAAACATGTTAGGCCACGCCCACCAATCCCGCAAGACTTGCTTGGAAGCACTCCAGCTGGCTTAGAGAGGGCTCTAAAGCAGTCACGGTGTCTGTGTTGGAAGCGATTGTGTGAAGGTGCTTAGCAGTTCTTGTGCTGGATCCTAAGGAATCTGCTTACAGATATACTTTAACCACCTGCAGGATTCCTATTGGTGATCATTGGACATACTTCTGTTTGTGCTATATGCGATCACCGCTTTTCCAATACCTCATATGTGTTTGAGGTTATCAAATGTGAGTGTGCTGTGTTTTGGTCATATCTGTAATAAAGCTTATTTTTAAATGGTTTACACTTAGAGTGGCTTTGCGCCTTTTTGTCTTTTTGTATTTATTTATTTGGTTTGTGAGTATTTTTAATATAGGTGTGCATATATTTTATATGTGTATATATATATATATATATATATATATATATATATATATATCTTATATGCGTTTTATACACTCTGTGTATTTATTGAATGTGAATTTTTAATTTATTTATTGCACTAATTATTGGCGCTCATATATATGTGTGTG
The DNA here is from genome assembly GCF_027579735.1 of Bombina bombina. Taxonomy (NCBI): domain Eukaryota; kingdom Metazoa; phylum Chordata; class Amphibia; order Anura; family Bombinatoridae; genus Bombina; species Bombina bombina. The sequence goes on along the minus strand of NC_069507.1, from coordinate 90,408,349 downwards.
TGTGTAACGTTATTCTCAGACTAATCTTTTATTTGAATGCATCATTCTATCTAGCATTTACGTAGTGTTTAATGTCCCTTTAAGGGATAGGTCATTTGCATACTGTACAACAATTAATAGCAATAGATCTGACAATCCTATCCCTATTATTAGTAGCTGACCAGCAATCAAAGTCAAGATTTTAGTGGCTAAAACACAAACAGCTCAAAGTTATAATTTGTCATGGCTGTCACTATAATGTGCAACAGGCTGCAATATTCAGTTTTGGAAAAAAAAAAATAACTATTGCACAACCAAATATATGTCATGCACAGTTTACAACAGCTTCTAGGCAGTAAAAAGTATATTTCCCTCTGCACTGAATTATCTCCCAACAGAAATAAACATGACATATAAATAAACCTTATACCCACCTACCTCATGACATATAAATAAACCTTATCCCCCGCCTACCCCAATGACATATATATATATACTTATATTACCAGATTTTACACTATTCTCAGTGCAGGTCAGAGTGCAAGATAACGCACCCTGCTTTATTGATTGCCTCCACTTCTAATCTAGTCCTTTGTGTAATTATATCTAATGCTATGACACTGAGACATTTCTATAACAAAACCGACATGAATATTCTACTCTTACAGACATTTACATTAACTGTGTTTCAAGTATGTTTCCGAAGTTGTTTCTGACTATTGTAATTGTTTGCAATTATTTTATAAATTAAAGCTGTATTAAATCTATATTCTAGTATATTAAAAGTTCTCTTTTATTCTAATATTTTATTACAGAAGTTCCTTGATGTAAAAGCAAGATTATGTTAGAAATTCAGTGCTTCACCTATAGTTCTGAGTGAATCATTTGTGGATGACCCAGCCATTAACATGTATATAGTTGCATTAAGTGCCAACTACGTTAAGCCTTGCACTTCATGATATGTTGTATACACCGGGTGTGTTCCTGAACTGCTCTGGATTTGCAAAACACATTGTGCTAACAAATAACACACCTTTAAATGCATTAAAAAAAATTAGCAATATTGTTCAGTAATATTGCCCAAGTTAAATCAATAGCGCTTTTATTTTTGCACTTGTATCACTAGTTGAAAGTATTTTTTATTGCTCAAGCAAAATTATAGGGTGCGTATCTAGATATTTGACCTATATGGGAAGACTCTTGTAGGCTATCACTCAAGCACTAAGCAGATGGGTGATTAAACCTCCACTCAAGTAGTGGAGACCCACTAGTAATCTAGGCCATAATGTATAAGTTATCAAACGGAAGAGCATGATGGAACACAATGTTGTATAATCTAACCACACACCCTCATCCATTGAATTGTACCTTACAAAGTTCAGTTCTGCATTTCCTTTATACACAGACTTCTCTCCGGTCTCAGACATCTGTTAGTTCACTTAGCGGTGATTCAATTACAGCAGGATTGACTTGAGTAGTAAATATGATTTGACAGGAGAGAAACGAATAAAAGCCTCAGGAGTCCTGAGTATTAAATGTAGCTTTACTGCATATGACAGAATTTTTCTGAGTCATGTTATTTAAGAAAAAATATTGTCTTTTTTGTACAACTGGCAATATTTGTGCCATGATAGAATTGGTTTCAAAGAATACAATTGTATATTTGTATTGTATATGCTAATATCATATGATTTGCTAATATCAAATACAGAATTTCCGTGCACTGCATATTTGGTTTCAGATTTGTAATATATGTACCAAGCAGAAGTTTTTCATGTTCCCATGTTATCCAGAAAAATCATATTATAGCAAAATGACTGTGCAGCAATATTAAAGGGATAGAAAGGTCAATATTGAAATTAGGGATGGGCGAATGTTTCTAAAAATTCAAAATTTAAAACTAATTTTGATACATTCGTTCGTTCGAATCGAATTTCAAATGTTTATATAACATTCTAACGTTCTATTTTCGAATTTTCGTTTTCGAATTTTTCAATAAAATTCGAAAATATTCGTTCGAATAATAGAATATTTAGCTATGCATTCATTCAATTTCTAAATATAATATTTGAATGTGACATTCGAATTCGAATGTGATATTCAAATTTGAAATAGTATTTCTAGTCTACAACTGTGTTTAATAATTGTAATATTCAAATTCGAATGCTACATTCGAATTCGAATGTCACATTCAAATTTGAAATAGTATTTCTAGTCTAATACTGTGTTTTAAATGTGATATTCGATTTGAATGTGATATTCGATTCGAATGCGACATTCGAATTTTAAATAGTATTTCTAGTCTAATACTGTGTTTTATAAATGTAATATTCTAATTCGAATGTGACATTGGAAATAGTGTTTCTAGTCTACAATTGTGTTTTATAAATGTAATATTCGAATTTGAATGCGACATTCAAATGTGACATTCGAATTCGAATGTGACATTCGAAAACTGTAAACAACATTCGAAAATCTAATTTTTAAGAATATTCATTCTTATCAACATTCTATTATGTAAATTGAATTTCTACAATAACATTCGTTCTAACATTCGAATTTGGATATAAACACATTCGCCCATCCCTAATTGAAATGTGCATGGGTGCATTTTAAATTTAAATTGAAGCATTTTTGCATTATACTTCCATTAGCAAAAATGCTTCTAGTAAAAGTTATTACTGTGTTTCATGAGGGCCCGTGTAAAAGTATTAAGATTCAGAGAGCTGAGGGTGGTGTGTTTTAGGCCTGTGGACACTTAATTTGTGTCTTACAAGCCACTGCTGACAATCTGGGAAGGTGTGGTGTTTGAATGTTGGGGCATGTGTCCTCACAGAATATGTGTGTATAGCACTTAAAAACCGTAATAGCTTTTACTGGCAACATTTTTGCTAATGGAAACATATTGCAAACATGCTTCTATTTTAAATTAAAATGCACCCATTTTAAAGTTTCTATCACTTAACATAGACATTTCCAGACAAAAAAATATTTTGTTAGGTGGGGGAGCTGGTTGCTTGAGAAAATGGCGGCACATTGAGCGAGCTCTGTGCACCCTGTCCAATAAATACACTTCTATTGACTCCATAAAGCCTCAGGTCTATCAAGACCTCTGAACATTTTTTGTGGCACAAAATCAACTGCTGACGTTTGACCATGGAGTCAGAGACCTGCGCATTGGTCTCTGCCGCTACTGTTATGGGAGGCAGAAGGACTGTAAATCTACACACGGCATAACAGCTTGAAGGATCTAAGATGCCATCATTGGAGTCTCCATTTTTGGCCTAGTAACATTCACACTTGAAGGTCACTGCTACTTCCAAACCTACCCTGCGGTTCCATCCAGCATTCAAGGACTGTTATGCCTTTGAAAACCAGACTTTACAAATTTAATTAAATTAAGTTCACCTTTGTATAAAGAAAGAGATATCTGAATTTAAAAAAGAGATCACAGAAATTGGCAACAGTGTAGATTTCCTAGAATAGAAAAATGGAATCTTATCAGTTATGTAATCTACAGCAAACGTTTCAAAGCCATGAAAATTGTATTATTCAACTACAAAAAAAAAGTGAGGAATTAGAAAGTACTTAAGTTAAACTTCATATACAAGGTCTCCCAGAATTTCTCTTAGCCCCATCACTACATATTTATCTTCACAAACTCTTTGAATATTTAAAATAATCTACTTTTGACACCCCCATAGCTCTAGAGAGGATTTATAGAGCTCACAAACCTGAGCTTCTTGATTATGCTTCATCAAAAGATAAAATCATAACATTTAAAGAACACTAAGCTAAAGAGACAATATCTTATGGTTTGCCATATAGCACGTCTATTTGTTTTAATGATCATAACATTAATATCTTTACTGATTGGGCATTGCAAATGCTGAAGAGACACAGGGAGTTCCAAACCCTAATTGCATAAAGGTAAGGTAAAAAATGTAAGGTAAAAAAATATATAGCCGGCAATTAGGGCTTTCTCTGCTCCTTTCAGTTTTTGAAAGGGGAAAATACTTACCTGCCCTGTAAAGACCCATAGGATATTGCCTCTTTCTTCTCAGAGTTAAACTTGGAACCACCTCACATATCTTCTGCTGCCTTCATCTCACCTCCTCCCCAAGGATAATTCTACCACATTTGCTCCATAACCCCAGAGGCCTAAATGGAAGACCCATTAAAAAAAGCAGAATTCCCAGTTGCCAACCAGAGAAGGCTGAGGGATAAATCTCACTTTCCTTTCTCCTGCTTTATCATCTGTCTTTATGGTTGCAATAAAGGCCACCCCTAGGTTATACCTTAAGTAATGGGCTTGATACATTTCAAGCTCACATTTCAAGCCTCATTACTATGTTTAGTTTTTAAACAGCTTTAATCTTTTTAGAATGACTTTAATGTTCTTGCAGTTTATAGTACTTCTATAGTCAATGTCAGACCTTCTCTGCTCTTCCTTCTATAGACGATTCCAAACTGTTTGTTTCTACTGTTTTTTTATGCTTGCCTTCCGGAGGAAGTAAATATTATCTGTTATGTTTATTATATTTGTCTTTTGTTTATTTCATTATGGTTTCTACATATGCTTTACACTAAAATAGATCTCATACTACACTAGAATCTAGGCATATCCACCTTGCAATTAGTTAATTCATGTGATAATTAACTCTTCTAACACTAATTACTAATGGTTTTAATATATCCCATAGAGCAGTGTTTCCCAGCTCCATTCCTCAGTACCCTTAACAGGCCACATATTCATTATATCTTAACTAGAGCACAGGTGAAATTATCAGTTTACCCATCAGCTGTTCACCTGTGCTCTAGTTAAATGGACACTGAACCCCAATTTTGTTCTTTCATGATTCAGATAGAGCATGCAATTTTAAGCAATGCTCTAATTTACTCCTATTATCAATTTTTCTTCGTTCTCTTGCTATCTTTATTTGAAAAAGAAGGCATCTAAGCTAAGGAGCCAGACAATTTCTGGTTTGGACCACTGGACAGCACTTGTTTATTGGTGGGTGAATGTATTCACCAATCAGCAAGAACAACCCAGGCTGTTCACCAAAAATGGTCCGGCTTCTAAACTTACATTCTTGCTTTTCAAATAAAGATAGCAAGAGAATGAAGACAATTTGATAATAGGAGTAAATTAGAAAGTTGATTAAAATTGCATGCTCTATATGAATCACAAAAGAAAAAATTGGGGTTCAGTGTCCCTTTAACCCTTTGAGTGCTAAGCACTTTCCCACCTGGGTGCTAAGATTTTTTAAGGTTTTTTTTTTAAGTCCCCAAGACTTACACTGTTGGAAAGGTTAGGCGTTTACCTTTCCAATGGTGAGTCTTGGGGGTCTGTAGCTGCTTAGATGCCTGAGGTACAGGCTTCTAAGCAGCACCCCCACTATACATTGTTAAGTATAAATAAAGTTGCGCGACGCGGTGACTACATCACGTTTTTGCACGTGACGTCACTGCACATAACGTGAAGTCCGGTGATGCCTGTCACTATGCAGGCCCGATCGCCGGGGTAGGAACGGGTGGGAGCCCCCAGATCTCCCTCAAGGTGGGAAGTGCTAGTGATGGCTCTGAGTGGGACATAATACATATTTGGCCTGTTAAGTGTCCTGATGACTGGAGTTGGGAAACACTGCCATAAAGGATCTATAACATTTCAAAATTTTAAGAGTAAAAAAGACAACATAATCTTTCTGCAAGAGACCCGCTTTAAGAGAGGGAAAGAGCCTGTATACTTTTCCTCTATGTACCATACTCACTTCCATATTAGTAATCTGAATAAGAAAGTCAATGGGGTCAGCATTTTAATTCCCAAATCCCAAAGGTCGACATCAAGGGATTCAGGGACTTTTATTCGGGAGGCTGATTACTGCAACTAGCACTCTACAAACATCTTTATACATCATTTTGACCTTTTTTAAAGGAATGCTTCTCCTTGCTGGATATTTTAATCTCCCACTGGGCCCCTATATAGAAAGTTCTAATGCCATTATACTTGTAGCTAAAAGGATATTAAAAAATGTTAGGTCAAATCTAGAACTCTTGCTTTGATAACTAGAAATATCAAAAGAACTTATTAAGACATAAGTTAAAGGGACAATCTGGTCAAAATTTAAATGCACATAGATAAATTACATCTTTGAATAGAAACATATTTGCAATATACATGTATTGGCAAAAATGCTTATAGTTATCACTGTTTTAGTGTTAACATGTTCTCTGCACGTGCATGTGAAGCACAGCTAGATATTGCCAGTTGACTAGCATTTTAAATACTTCACCTACACAGAGTGCCAGTGGGGCTGTCAGCAATTAACAAATTCAGTCAAGCACCTTAGACTCTCTTAGCAAGTGCTGTTTTTAAAATGCGGGTGCACGGTGCATATTTAAATACACTTTTGAAACAGCTATAGCTTTTATCAGAAACATTTTTGCTAATACATGTACAGGTATACTTCACTTTACAGCGCTTCGCAGAACTGAAGTTCAACCTCCAAGGATTTTGAAACAGTGCTGTACTCATCGTGAGATTGGGAGAAAGGCGACTGGCACCATTTTGTTATGCACAGTCCACTCTGTTTGCAGCATTACAGTGCAATCTGTGTCTCAGTGTAGTAGTCTGGCAAATTTGAATACAGTCATTGTCACTATTTTACAGGTACAGTATTTATTGAATACAAAATGAATACTGTGCTGTGTGAGTGTTAAACTAAACCTAGATCTATTGTTCACCTAATATAAGTTAGTTCAAACATGTTTTCAAGTATTTAAACACACTAGCAAATAAAAATAAAGCTAGAACCACGTTGTTTCACTTTAAGGCGGTTTTCACTTTACAGCGGGGCTCCGGTCCCTAACCCGCTGTATGAGCGAGGTACAACTGTATATTGAAAAAATGCTTCTAACCAAAACTAAAATGCCTCCACTTGGATTCCAATTTTGGCTGGAATGTCCCTTTAATTCTAGAAGAGAACAGAATGTAAAATTGTAAAAATAAATACCTTTAACCAAAGTGAGACCAAACTAAGGCCAAGATTTGGAGTTCGGCGGTAAAAGGGCTGTTAACGCTCCGCGGGCTTTTTTCTGGCCGCACCATAAATTTAACTCTGGTATCGAGAGTTAAAACAAATGCTGCGTTAGGCTCCAAAAAAGGAGCGTAGAGCATTTTTACCGCAAATGCAACTCTCGATACCAGAGTTGCTTACGGACGCGGCCGGCCTCAAAAACGTGCTCGTGCACGATTCCCCCATAGAAAACAATGGGGCAGTTTGAGCTGAAAAAAAACCTAACACCTGCAAAAAAGCAGCGTTCAGCTCCTAACGCAGCCCCATTGTTTCCTATGGGGAAACACTTCCTACGTCTGCACCTAACACCCTAACATGTACCCCGAGTCTAAACACCCCTAGCCTTACACTTATTAACCCCTAATCTGCCGTCCCCGCTATCGCTGACCCCTGCATTACACTTTTAACCCCTAATCCGCCGCTCCGTAAAACGCCGCCACCTACGTTATCCCTATGTACCCCTAATCTGCTGCCCTAACATCGCCGACCCCTATGTTATATTTATTAACCCCTAATCTGCCCCCCACAACGTCGCCGACACCTACCTACACTTATTAACCCCTAATCTGCCGAGCGGACCTGAGCGCTACTATAATAAAGTTATTAACCCCTAATCCGCCTCACTAACCCTATCATAAATAGTATTAACCCCTAATCTGCCCTCCCTAACATCGCCGACACCTACCTTCAATTATTAACCCCTAAACTTCCGATCGGAGCTCACCGCTATTCTAATAAATGGATTAACCCCTAAAGCTAAGTCTAACCCTAACACTAACACCCCCCTAACTTAAATATAATTTACATCTAACGAAATAAATTAACTCTTATTAAATAAATTATTCCTATTTAAAGCTAAATACTTACCTGTAAAATAAATCCTAATATAGCTACAATATAAATTATAATTATATTATAGCTATTTTAGGATTAATATTTATTTTACAGGCAACTTTGTAATTATTTTAACCAGGTACAATAGCTATTAAATAGTTAAGAACTATTTAATAGTTACCTAGTTAAAATAATAACAAATTTACCTGTAAAATAAATCCTAACCTAAGATATAATTAAACCTAACACTACCCTATCAATAAAATAATTAAATAAACTACCTACAATTACCTACAATTAACCTAACACTACACTATCAATAAATTAATTAAACACAATTGCTACAAATAAATACAATTAAATAAACTAGCTAAAGTACAAAAAATAAAAAAGAACTAAGTTACAGAAAATAAAAAAATATTTACAAACATAAGAAAAATATTACAACAATTTTAAACTAATTACACCTACTCTAAGCCCCCTAATAAAATAACAAAGCCCCCCAAAATAAAAAATTCCCTACCCTATTCTAAATTAAAAAAGTTACAAGCTCTTTTACCTTACCAGCCCTGAACAGGGCCCTTTGCGGGGCATGCCCCAAGAATTTCAGCTCTTTTGCCTGTAAAAAAAAACATACAATACCCCCCCCCCCAACATTACAACCCACCACCCACATACCCCTAATCTAACCCAAACCCCCCTTAAATAAACCTAACACTAATCCCCTGAAGATCTTCCTACCTTGTCTTCACCATCCAGGTATCACCGATCCGTCCTGGCTCCAAGATCTTCATCCAACCCAAGCGGGGGTTGGCGATCCATAATCCGGTGCTCCAAAGTCTTCCTCCTATCCGGCAAGAAGAGGACATCCGGACCGGCAAACATCTTCTCCAAGCGGCATCTTCGATCTTCTTCCATCCGGTGCGGAGCGGGTCCATCTTGAAGCAGGCGACGCGGATCCATCCTCTTCTTCCGATGTCTCCCGACTAATGACGGTTCCTTTAAGGGACGTCATCCAAGATGGCGTCCCTCGAATTCCGATTGGCTGATAGGATTCTATCAGCCAATCGGAATTAAGGTAGGAATTTTCTGATTGGCTGATGGAATCAGCCAATCAGAATCAAGTTCAATCCGATTGGCTGATCCAATCAGCCAATCAGATTGAGCTCGCATTCTATTGGCTGATCGGAACAGCCAATAGAATGCGAGCTCAATCTGATTGGCTGATTGGATCAGCCAATCAGATTGAACTTGATTCTGATTGGCTGATTCCATCAGCCAATCAGAAAATTCCTACCTTAATTCCGATTGGCTGATAGAATTCTATCAGCCAATCGGAATTCGAGGGACGCCATCTTGGATGACGTCCCTTAAAGGAACCGTCATTAGTCGGGAGACATCGGAAGAAGAGGATGGATCCGCGTCGCCTGCTTCAAGATGGACCCGCTCCGCACCGGATGGAAGAAGATCGAAGATGCCGCTTGGAGAAGATGTTTGCCGGTCCGGATGTCCTCTTCTTGCCGGATAGGAGGAAGACTTTGGAGCACCGGATTATGGATCGCCAACCCCCGCTTGGGTTGGATGGAGATCTTGGAGCCAGGACGGATCGGTGATACCTGGATGGTGAAGACAAGGTAGGAAGATCTTCAGGGGATTAGTGTTAGGTTTATTTAAGGGGGGTTTGGGTTAGATTAGGGGTATGTGGGTGGTGGGTTGTAATGTTGGGGGGGGGGTATTGTATGTTTTTTTTTACAGGCAAAAGAGCTGAAATTCTTGGGGCATGCCCCGCAAAGGGCCCTGTTCAGGGCTGGTAAGGTAAAAGAGCTTGTAACTTTTTAAATTTAGAATAGGGTAGGGAATTTTTTATTTTGGGGGGCTTTGTTATTTTATTAGGGGGCTTAGAGTAGGTGTAATTAGTTTAAAATTGTTGTAATATTTTTCTTATGTTTGTAAATATTTTTTTATTTTCTGTAACTTAGTTCTTTTTTATTTTTTGTACTTTAGCTAGTTTATTTAATTGTATTTATTTGTAGCAATTGTGTTTAATTAATTTATTGATAGTGTAGTGTTAGGTTAATTGTAGGTAATTGTAGGTAGTTTATTTAATTATTTTATTGATAGGGTAGTGTTAGGTTTAATTATATCTTAGGTTAGGATTTATTTTACAGGTAAATTTGTTATTATTTTAACTAGGTAACTATTAAATAGTTCTTAACTATTTAATAGCTATTGTACCTGGTTAAAATAATTACAAAGTTGCCTGTAAAATAAATATTAATCCTAAAATAGCTACAATGTAATTATTCGTTATATTGTAGCTATATTAGGGTTTATTTTACAGGTAAGTATTTAGCTTTAAATAGGAATAATTTATTTAATAAGAGTTAATTTATTTCGTTAGATGTAAATTATATTTAAGTTAGGGGGGTGTTAGTGTTAGGGTTAGACTTAGCTTTAGGGGTTAATCCATTTATTAGAATAGCGGTGAGCTCCGATCGGAAGTTTAGGGGTTAATAATTGAAGGTAGGTGTCGGCGATGTTAGGGAGGGCAGATTAGGGGTTAATACTATTTATGATAGGGTTAGTGAGGTGGATTAGGGGTTAATAACTTTATTATAGTAGCGCTCAGGTCCGCTCGGCAGATTAGGGGTTAATAAGTGTAGGCAGGTGTCGGCGACGTTGAGGGGGGCAGATTAGGGGTTAATAAATATAATATAGGGGTCGGCGATGTTAGGGGCAGCAGATTAGGGGTACATAGGGATAACGTAGGTGGCGGCGATTTGCGGTCGGAAGATTAGGGGTTAATTATTGTAAGTAGCTGGCGGTGACGTTGTGGGGGGCAGGTTAGGGGTGAATAAATATAATACAGGGGTCGGCGGGGTTAGGGGCAGCAGATTAGGGGTACATAAATATAACGTAGGTGGCGGTCGGCAGATTAGGGGTTAAAAATTTTAATCGAGTGGCGGCGGTGTGGGGGGACCTCGGTTTAGGGGTACATAGGTAGTTTATGGGTGTTAGTGTACTTTAGGGTACAGTAGTTAAGAGCTTTATGAACCGGCGTTAGCCAGAAAGCTCTTAACTCCTGCTATTTTCAGGCGGCTGGAATTTTGTCGTTAGAGCTCTAACGCTCACTTCAGAAACGACTCTAAATACCGGCGTTAGAAAGATCCCATTGAAAAGATAGGATACGCAAATGGCGTAGGGGGATCTGCGGTATGGAAAAGTCGCGGCTGTAAAGTGAGCGTTAGACCCTTTAATCACTGACTCCAAATACCAGCGGGCGGCCAAAACCAGCGTTAGGAGCCTCTAACGCTGGTTTTGACGGCTACCGCCGAACTCCAAATCTAGGCCTAAGGGATTAAACAAAAAGCAAATCAGGGGAAGCCAAGTCAAAACAGAAAATACAAATAAAAAATTGCCAGAGTAAGAGGTGGCTAACACACTCAATACACAAGCATCATCATGCTGCAAACAGAGAGTTTATAAGGACAACTATAAGGCCTAATTAATCTTCTAGGCCTCCTTAGAGTTACAGCACGCCTTAAAGGGGCATTAAACACCTGATGAAAATTGCTGAAACCTACTTTTTCTTATTAATGCAAATAAAGTTATCACTGCTGTCTATTTTATCTGTTCCTCTTTTCCCAAGCTGTTGAAGGAGATTGTTTTGAAATACAGCATGGATCCAGTGCTTGATTTCCTATGTAGGATGCCATAGTAGCCGCGTTCGGCAAGAGCTTCAAGCAATTCAGAGCTTGCTTGGAGCGTTTTCTGTAGACTTCTAAGCACAGCGCTCTGATGATTCAAGTACCAGCGTTTCCAGCGTGTTGAAAAAGCTGGGTCTTTTCAGAGCAAGCTCAGACGCTTGTATATATATATATATATATATATATATATATATATATATATACACAGTATATATATATATAAATTTTGTAAGAAATACTTTAATAATTATTTCACAAGCGAGGAAGCTTTTAATAAATGTTCGAATGCGCAAAGGAATCTGCTGCTCGATAATGGAGTACACATATATAATTCATATGTGAGACGTATCTATTTGCATGCAATATTTCTAATACTTAAAAGGTATTAGAAATATTGCATGCAAATAGAAGCGTCTCACATATGAATTATATTTGAGTACTCCATTATTGTGCAGCAGATTCCTTTGCGCATGCGAAAGTTTTTTCTAAGATCCCTCACTTGTGACGTCTCCTAGCGCCACGTCATTGCTGGATAGAAGTGCTGCTTCTGAGCGCTTGCCGAATGTGGCTATTGTAATGTACATTACAGGGGCACGGTAGTCACATGGTCATGATGTAGTCACGTGACACACACACCATATTGTTTGTTACATATATAGTACTACTTGGAGGAATCCCATCTGCCTGCAGCGTGTGAGCAGCAGTGTCTGAAAAGGCACACATTTATTTCTCAGTCAGGGTATAAATATATTTAATTTACCAGTCTATGTATATAATACACATTATGCAGCAGGATTGAAATAATCGTTTAGCAAGGATTGTATGCATTATTTAGCAGTGTGATCTACTCCTACTACACCCTCTGATCACACAGGAGTTTGACTACTTAAAAGCATTTTATTTAAATCCTGCTGCATAATGTGTATTATATACATAGACTGGTAAATTAACCCCTTAACGACCAAGGACGTACAGGGTACGTCCTACAAAAACTGTCCGTTAATGACCAAGGACGTACCCTGTACGTCCTCAGGGGTTTCAAGCGGTGGAAGCGATCGTGATTATTTCCAGCCGCTTTCAAGGTATTGCAGTGATGCCTCGATATTGAAGCATCACCGCAATACCTTGTTTTACCCATCGCTGCCGAGAGAGTCACTCTGTGGCTCTCTCTGCAGCGGCTAGTGATGGTGCCGATCGTTGGTGGGTAGGAGCTAGGGATGGGCGAATGTGTAAATTTTCGAATTTTGAATGTTAGAACGAATGTTATTACCGAAATTCGAATTATAAATCTGAATGTTGATAAGAACGAATATTCTTAAAAATTCTATAATCGAATGCTATTTACAGTTTTCGAATGTCACTTTCGAATTCGAATGTTTATAATTATATAGAATGTCCACATGTGAAATTTCGAATTTAACATTCTATTTAACAAATACTATTCAGAAGTTCAATAGTTCATGTGGTAGGGAGGGAATCTAGTAAATTGATACATAATAGATACAAATATATCATTTCGAATGTTTCTATATAGAATATTGCATAAATCGAATATTACATTTAAAGAAAGCATTAGAAATACTATTACAAATATAAATTCAAATTTTTCAAAAAGAATATTTTCGAATGTAATCATAAAATTTGAAACTGAACATTCAAAAATCGAATGTTAGAATGTTATGTATACACTCGAAATTCGATTTGAACGAACGAATGTGTTAAAATTTGTTTCGTTTTTCGAATGTTGCGAAACATTCGCCCATCCCTACTGAAAGGGCATTTGTATGGGCATTTCCCTTTAACGTAAAAGGGCATTAAGCTCTTTTGCTGCCCATTAAAAAAAAAAAAAAGACAAACAATCTATAAAAAGAATGTATATATATATATATATATATATATATATATATATATATATATATATATACAATCCTAACACTAACCCCTGAATCAGTACTCACCATTCCTGAAGAGCGGCGCTCCATCTTCATCCCAGCGGACAAAGGTCTTCTCCCGGTAGAGCGATCGGACAAAGGGTCTTCTCCTGGCAGAGCGATCAGCGGTGGCGGCATTCCAACATGAAGTCTCTTTTTAATGCGATCTCCGCTGCACACTGAAGATTGAATGCAAGGCATCCCTTTTATGTTGGGGTACCTTGCATTCCTATTTGCTGAAATGTTCAAATCAGCCAATAGGATGAGAGCTGCTTAGATCCTATTGGCTGTTCAAATTTAGATATTTACAGTAAACTAGGCCCTTAAAAAAAAAACAATAATTATTGAAAAGCACCATTGTGGATAGTTCTTTTAGCAAAGTTGGTTGTGTTTAGGAGGCCAACTTATCAAGCCGTCAACTTTCTTGCGTTCGACGGCACCAATACGCTCGCCTGACATCGCCTAACATCGCGGCCGCAGACCTGAATACTCTCTCCATATTTAACAAAAAAGCTGTCAAATAGCCGAGCACCAAGTACGGGGCGATGAGCAGCGGACTGTTGTTAACTAACAGTCATCGATCTCACTGCTATTCGGCTTTTTCCCAGCTTTATTTATATCCTGTCACTAAACACCGCCACTATACTAAAATGTTTAACCCCTATCCCGCTGCTCCCGGACCCCTCCGCAACTAAAATAAACGTATTAACCCCTATCCCGCCGCTCCCAGACCCCGCTGCAACTAAATAAAGTTATTAACCCCTATCCCGCTGCTCCCGGAGCCCACCGCAACTAAAATAAACTTATTAACCCCTATCCCGCCGCTCCCAGACCCCGCTGCAACTAAATAAAGTTATTAACCCCTATTCCGTTGCTCCCAGACACCGCCGCAACTAACTTAATGTATTAACTCCTATCCCTCCGCTCCCGGAGCCCACCGCAACTCTAATAAAGGTATTAACCCCTATCCCTCCGCTCCTGGACCACGCCGCAACTAAATAAAAATGTATTAACCCCTAAATCCCTGGCCTCCCACATCACCAACACTAACTAAACCTATCAACCCCTAAACCGCTGTTCCCAAACATCGCTGACACTAAGTAAACCTATTAACCCCTAAACCACCAGCCCCACACATTATTATAAAATAAATCAACCTATTAACCACTAAACCTAACAACCCGCTAAATTTATATTCAAATTACCTCATCCCTATCTTATAATAAATTTAAACTTACCTTTAGAATTAAATTAAACTATATTAAATTATTAATTAACCTACCCTAACTGTTATACTAAAATTACATTAAACTGTATTAAACTATTCATTAACCTATCCTAACTATTATACTAAAATTACATTAAACTACAAATTAAATTAACTAAATTACATATTTAAAAACCTTACCCTACTCAAGTTATTTAAATCTACAATAAAGAATTACTAAGTTACTAAAAACTAACAGCTAAGTTACACAAAATAACAAACACTAAGTTACAAAAAAAATAAACACTAAGTTACACAAAATAAAAAATAAATGATCAAATATTTAAACTAATTACACCTAATCTAAGAGCCCTATGAAAATAAAATACCCCCCCCCCCCGAAATAATAAAAACCCTAGCCTACAATAAACTACCAATGGCCCTTAAAGGGGCCTTTTGCGGGGCATTGCCCCAAAGAAATCAGCTCTTTTTCCGGTAAAAAAATACAAACACCTCCCAACAGTAAAACCCACCACCCACACAACTAAACCCCCCAAATAAAAACCTAATCTAAAAAACCTAACTCCCCATTGCCCTGAAAAGGGCATTTGGATGGGCATTGCCCTTAGAAGGGCATTTAGCTCTTTTTCCGCCCAAATTCACTAATCTAAAAATAAAACCCACCCAATAAACCCTTAAAAAAACCTAACACTAACCCCTGAAGATCCACTTACAGTTTTGAAGACCAGACATCCATCCTCAAAGAAGCGGCAGAAGTCCTCATCAAAGCCGGCAGAAGTCTTCATCCAAGCGGGCCAACGTCTTCATCCAATCCGGCAGGAGTCTTCATCCATACAGTATCTTCATCCATCTTCAAGACATCTGGCACGGAGCATCTTCTTCAATCGACGTCATCTTCCAAATTAAGTTTCCCTGTAAATGACGTCATCCAAGATGGCGTCCTTTAGATTCTAATTGGCTGATAGATTTCTATCAGCCAATTGGAATTAAGGTTGAAAAAATCCTATTGGCTGTTGCAACCAGCCAATAGGATTGAGCTTTCATCCTATTGGCTGATCCAATCAGCCAATAGGATAGAGCTTGCATTATATTGGCTGATTGGAATCTAAGGGACGCCATCTTGGATGACGTCATTTAAAGGGAAAACTTCATTTGGAAGAAGACGTCGATTGAAGAGGATGCTCTGCGCCGGATGTCTTGAAGATGGAGCTGCCCCGCGCGGGATGGATGAAGAAAGAAGATGCCGTCTGGATGAAGACTTCGGCCCGCTTGGATGAAGACTTCTGCTGGCTTCGATGAGGACTTCTGCCGCTTTGTTAAGAATGGATGTCCGGTCTTCAAAACTGTAAGTGGATCTTCGGGGGTTAGTGTTAGGTTTCTTTAAGGGTTTATTGGGTGGGGTTTTTTTTTAGATTAGGGACTTTGAGCGGAAAAAGAGCTAAATGCCCTTTTAAGGGCAATGCCCATCCAAATGCCCTTTTCAGGGCAATGGGGAGCTTAGGTTTTTTAGATTAGGTTTTTATTTGGGGGGTTGCTTGTGTGGGTGGTGGGTTTTACTGTTGGGGGGGTATTTGTATTTTTTTTTTACAGGTAAAAGAGTTGATTTCTTTGGGGCAATGCCCCGCAAAAGGCCCTTTTAAGGGCCATTGTTAGTTTATTGTAGGCTAGGGGGTTTTTTTATTTTGGGGGGGGGTTATTTTCATAAGGCTCTTAGATTAGGTGTAATTAGTTTAAATATTTGATAATTTATTTTTTATTTTGTGTAACTAAACTAAATTACAAAAAAAAAACAAACACTAAATTACAAAAAATAAAAAAAAGATTACAAGATTTTTAAGCTAATTACACCTATTCTAAGCCCCCTAATAAAATAATAAACCCCCAAAATAAAAAAAATTCCCTGCCCTATTCTAAATTAAAAGAATTTCAAAGCTCTTTACCTTAC
The DNA here is from genome assembly GCF_027579735.1 of Bombina bombina. Taxonomy (NCBI): domain Eukaryota; kingdom Metazoa; phylum Chordata; class Amphibia; order Anura; family Bombinatoridae; genus Bombina; species Bombina bombina. The sequence continues at coordinate 90,391,649 of NC_069507.1, read as the reverse complement.
CAGCCCTTAAAAGGGCGTTTTTTTTTGTAGTTTAGTTAATTTAATTGTATTTTTAGATAGATGTTTGTAGTTTATTTAATTTATTGATAGTGTAGGTGTATTTGTAACTTAGGTTAGGATTTATTTTACAGGTAATTGGGTAATTATTTTAACTAGGTAGATATTAAATAGTTAATAACTATTTAATAGCTATTATACCTAGTTAAAATAATTAACAATTTACCTGTAAAATAAATATTAACCCTAACATAGCTACAATGTAATTATTAATTATATTGTAGCTATCTTAGGGTTTATTTTATAGGTAAGTATTTAGATTTAAATAGGAATATTTTAGTTTAGTTAGGGGTGTTAGGGTTAGATAGAGTTAATATAGTTAATATAAATACTATAGTAACTATATTAACTATATTAACCCTAATATAATTAGGGTTAATATAGTTAATATATATAATGTAATACCTATATTAACTATAATATACTTAGGGTTAATATAGATAATATAGCTGGCGGCGGGGTAGGTAGATTAAATTAGGGGTTAATCATTTTAATAGAGATGGCGGCAGTGTAAGGGGCTTACATTAGGGGTTAATAATTTTAATATAGATGGCGGCGGTGTTAGGGGCTCACTTTAGGGGGTTATAGATATAATATAGCTGGCGGCGGTGTAAGGGGCTTACATTAGGGATTAATAATATTAATATAGCTGGCGGCGGTATAGGGGGATTAGATTAGGGGTTAATAATTTTTATATAGGTGGCGGCGGTGTAAGGGGTCAGATTAGGGGATAGATAAGGTAGATGACAGCGGTGTAAGGGGTTCTAATTAGGGGATAGATAAGGTAGATGGCGGCGGTTTTAGGGGCTCACAGTAGGGGGTTAGTTTATGTAGATGGCGGCGGGGTCCGGGAGCGGCGGTTTAGGGGTTAATAACTTTATTAGGGATTTCGGGGGGGGGGGGGATCACGGTTGACAGGTAGATAGACATTGCGCATGCGTTAGGTGTTAGGTTTATTTTAGAAGATCGCGGTTGACAGGGAGATAGACATTGGGCATGCGTTAGGTGTTAGGTTTATTTTAGAAGATCGCGGTTGACAGGGAGATAGACATTGCGCATGCGTTAGGTGTTAGGTTTATTTTAGAAGATCGCGGTTGACAGGGAGATAGACATTGCGCATGCGTTAGGTGTTAGGTTTATTTTCTAGTTAGTTTAGGGAGTTACGGGGCTCCAATAGTCAGCGTAAGGCTTCTTACGGCTGCTTTTTGTGGCGAGGTGAAAATGGAGTAAGTTTTCTCCATTTTCGCCACGTAAGTCCTTACGCTGCATATTGGATACCAAACTGCGCTGGTTTGGTATACCTGCCTATGGCCCAAAAAACTACGGGCGACGGCAGAAATATACGCGCGTAACTTCTAGGTTACGCCGTATATGTGATACCAAATCAGCGTAAATATTGGCGTCGCCGGCTTTTGCGGGCGACGATTTTTATCGGATGGACCGCTTAGTGTTTGTTATTTTGTGTAACTTAGTTGTTAGTTTTTTGTAACTTTGTAATTTTTAATAGTAGATTTAAATTATTTGAGTAGGGTTAGGTTTTTAAATATGTAATTTAGTTAATTTAATTTGTAGTTTAATGTAATTTTAGTATAACAGGGTAGATTAATTATTAGTTTAATATAGTTTAATGTAATTTTAGTTAACAGTTAGGGTAGGTTAATTAATAGTTTAATAGAGTTTAATGTAATTTTAGTATAATAGGGTAGGTTAGTTATTAGTTTAATATAGTTTAATTTAAATCTAAAGGTAAGTTTAAATTTATTATAAGATAGGGATGAGGAAATTTTAATATATAATAGGTTTAGTAAGTGGTAGTGATGTGGGAGGCCAGGGGTTTAGGGGTTAATACATTTATTTAGTTGCGGTGGGCTCCGGGAGCAGCGGGATAGGGGTTAATATATTTATTTAGGTGGCGGTGGGGTCCGGGAGTGGCGGAATAGGGGTTAATAACTTTATTTAGTTGCGGTGGGCTTCGGGAGTGGCATAATAGGGGTTAATAACTTTATTTAGTTGCGGCAGGGCCGGGAGCGGCGGGATAGGGGTTAATAACATTATGTAGGTGGCGGCGGGGTCTGGGAGCGGCGGGATAGGGGTTAATATATTTTATGTCGGTGGCGGCGATGTAAGGGGTGGCAGATTAGGGGTGTTTAGACTCGGAGCTTATGTTAGGGTGTTAGGTGTAAACATAACTTTTATTCTCCCATTAGAATCAATGGGATATCGGGCAGCAGCGAACATAAGCTTTCGCTGCTTTCAGACTCCCATTGATTACTATGGCATCCGCGGCCTCCAGGGCGGCGGATTGAAAACCAGGTACGCTGAGCCGGAATAGTGGCGTTCGTACCTGTTAGCAGTTTGATAACTTGCATAAGTTGTCAGATAGTGCCGAATTTGTATTCGGAACATCTGTAATGACGTAAGCATCAATCTGTGTCAGACTGAGACCGGCGGATCGTATGTTACATCACAGATTTCAATTTTTGCCGGTCTGTAGGCTTTGATAAATAAGGGGAATCAGGCTCTCCACAATTACGCTGCGGAATTCCAGCGTATTTGCGGTTGACGGCTTGATAAATAGGCCTCTAGATATCAAAGCAACATACTGGGTTCAGCTGTGCTAGAGTATGGAACAAACAAAATGAATACAACAAAAAATATATAAAATGCTATAATTTACAAAGGCTAATTGATCATTAAAAACCCTTTTGCAATTAAGTTAGCACACCTGAAAACTGTTGTACTGATTAAAGAAGCAATAAAGCTGGCCTTCATTAGAATAATTGAGTATCTAGAGCACCAGCAATTGTGGGTTTGAATACAGGCTCAGAATGCCCAGAAACAAAAACTTTCTTCTGAAACTCATCAGTCTATTCTTGTTCTGAAAAATGAAGGCTATTCCATGCGAGAAACTGCCAAGAAACTGAAGATCTCGTACGACGCTGTGTACTACTCTCTTCACAGAAAAGCGCAAACTAGCTGTAGGCAGAATAGAAAGAGGAGTGGGAGTCCCCGGGGCACAACTAAGCAAGAGCAAAAATACAGTGTCTACTTTGAGAAACAGATGCCTCACAGGTAGTCAACTGGCGGCTTCATTAAAAACTATCCTCAAAATACCAGTCCCAAAGTCAACAATGAAGAGGTGACTCTGTGATGCTGGCCTTCTAGACAGGGTTGCAAAGAAACTCAGACTGGCCAATAAAAGGAAAAGATTAAGATGTGCAAAAGAACATAGACAGTAGACAGAGGAAGACTGGAAATAAAATGGACAGGCAAATTTAAGTTTGAGGTGTTCAGTTCACAAAGAAGAACATTTGTGAGGTGCAGACCAATTGATAAGATACTGGTGGACTGCTTGACATCATCTTTCAAGCATGGTGGAGGCAATGTGATGGTTTTGGGGTGCTTTGGTGATGGTGGTGAAGTGGGAGATTTATACAGGGTAAAAGGGATCTTGAAGAAGAAAGGCTATCACTCAATTTTGCAACGCCATACCATACCCTGAGGACAGCGCTTCATTGGAGCCAATTTCCCCCTACAACAGTACAATGACTCAAAGCACAGCTCCAAACTATGTAAGAACTATTTAGTGAAGAAGCAGTCAGTTGGTATTATGTCTTTAATGAAGTGTCCAGCATAGTCACCAGATCTCAATCCTGTTGAACTTGAATGGAAGCTTTGCGCTCACAAGATTGAGCTTCTGTAGGCTCTAATGGGAGCCTCATTCTGATGCCGATAGACACAGAAAAGAACCTAGTGCAGTGCAGGGGGGTAAGTCGCAGAGCGTTGGGCAGCAAATATAAAATATATATGTATATCAGTATATAAATATATATTTGTGTTTATATGTGTGTATATACAAATATTAAAACATAAATATATTTGTATATAAGCATATACATAAATATTTACAGTGAAATCACAGTCCCCATAGACTGCAATGTAAAGGCACTTTCCAGTGCTGTATTTTTCTAACACCCCACATCCCCTCACTTTAACCCCTTATAACTGCTTCTTAACTGCTTCGTGCAGTTATTTTAATAAAAAAAAAAAAAAGATGCTCATATTTTTTTTTCTTTTTATAAATGAACTCTCCACTTTATTTTGAGGGAAATTGGGGGACATTTTCTTTTTCATTAACCAGAGATCTGATCTCTGGTTAATGAATTCTATCGCAAAGTGCTACCGCTAGCTCACTGTTGTATTAACCAGCCACTTGTAATCACTGGTTATTTAGCATGCGCCCATAAACGGGCTGATTTGCCCATTTACGGGCACACGTTAAAATAGCGCTTCACTTGTAATCTAGCCCAAAATTGTAAATAAACATCTATTAATATGCCTCCTCCCCAGTCCCCTCTACTGACATTCACAGTCATCTGGTGTTAAAACCTTGTGACACTTGTGAGATAGAATTGAGTATTTCTAGTCACAAGCAGAGGGCTTTTAATTATTGGACCCGATTTTTCTTGTATAATTCTAGAGGCATGGTGAGAGTTTTATTGATAAAGAAACAGAAAGGCAGACAAGCAGGCCTACGAGACATTTACACACATATACATACATTTGCACCAGCACAATATACATTTGTTACAAAAATAATATCTATCTTATCTTTTCTATATTATCACAGCTAATAGTTGTTAAGACTTTAGCTGAAAGGTTTAAAAACAGATGATCCTGATTTTAGGCATTTCCTTCAGCTTCAAAATCTATTGCAAATCCTTAATGAAGAATAATTGAAACTCAAGAGAATGGATAAGGATAAGTTCCCAGTGAAAGGTTCAAGCAAAGCTGGTTGTGTTTTCAAAACTGTAGTAGAAAGTAGCAGCACCACTCGGTAAACTTCAATATCTGTTTATTTGAGACATCACACGGAACACATAGCACGACGTTACGAACAACACCTAACCTTAATCATGTTTAATCATGATTAAGGTCAGGTGTTGACCGAAATGTTGTGCTATGTGTTCCGTGTGATGTCTCAAATAAACAGATATTGAAGATTACCAAGTGGTGCTGCTACTTTCTACTACTGGACTCTATTCGTGGGGTATGTGTAGGACCCCAGTAGCGTCCACCCGGTTGCAATAAGTGCTGGGCCTTCTCTCTTCTGGATAATGTGTTTTCAAAACTACAGGTTGGCTCACCTATGCTAAAGCATGGAGCATAAAGAATTAAATGGATGCTCAGAGAAGTCTACAGACATTACATGACCCAAATACAAAGATGTGATCAGGGTCTACCTGTCAAAGAAACACTTTTTTTTATTTATTTATTTATTAAGAAACCATTTTAAAGGAGGTCTAAAACCATAATAAAGTGGACAATACTGTAATTTAAACCATGCAAAAAAATATATAATAATTATATTCATTTGCTAGCATTACATTTTTTTGTGCTTGGTATTCAAGTTACATAAAATGCTGAAATATATAACTAACAAATATGGCCTCCAATGCACCTATTGTGATGTCACCTCACCTTTACATCACTTCATTCTAAAGTGTTGCTCTGTGTGTTACTTGAAGACAGCAGCCATTATGACATAATAAAGGCTTGCTATAGAATGCCAGCGATTGGTAGCTTCTGTGCCATTTCAACTGCAAGTGTTTATCGGCTGCAGCTGGAGAACTTGGAGGAGCCAAAGAGCTTTATTTTTTTGGTGACTACAATTTGGTTTTATTTTCATACAGTTCCTTGAAGTTGCTTATAACATCTGAGTGTGCACTCATAGCTGCTCAAGGGTACTGGTGTGCCCTACAGTGAGTTTCTCACTTCATCAAAGGACACAAAACTTTATTAGTAGCTCAAACTGATTCAGGATGAGTGAAAGGAGAAGGCAACGGCGTCAAAATAACCGCTTTGACCCATATGCCACCAACAATGATCGTGAAAGAGATGATGCAGGTAGGTTATACACAATTCAAGAAACACTCATCTCACCTGCAAGCCACTAATTATGTCTTTATAATCAGGAGCACTTGTTTCCCAGTTTTGAGTTAGTGTAATACATTGTATTTAAAAAAAAATAAATGAACACATATGAATGTATTTAGTGATAGTTCTTTTTCTTAAAATCTGAGCACCATCACATGAAGTCCTACTTAAATGAATATTAAACAGTATGAGATAGTAGAATAAAATGCTTAATTATCTGTAGTTAAAAAACTTTGCATTATAATTGCATTATTTCTTTTGTCCCCTTTCCCGTAATTTAGCTCTGATAATTGTTGTTTTCTTACATTTAAAGACTGTGCAAACAAAGCTGTTTGGAACATAGGATTGTTAGAGTAATAATCTAATCGACTTTCTACACTGTCTTGTTTGCACAATATTTTTATTTCCTATTTTACATCTGTCCCTATTTGTCTTCAGAAGTTTAAGTTTAAACATGGTGGCACCGTTTACTTTATAGAAACTAAAGTACCTAATAGAATCTAAACCTTTATTCTTATATATTCAATACTTAAACAACTAATATAATTGTGCAAACAAAAAATAATTATATTGTATTCTAAGAATATTCATTGCTTTGAATACCTCATTATGTCTAGAATGTATTTACTGTTTAATATCACTTTATGGGAACACTGCCCAGATGTTCTTGCTGGGGCTTATTATGCCATTCCTTTCACTCTTCTACAAAATGGGTAAATAGTCATTTGAGTGTGACAGGAGAAAACATTATGGAAAAGGGTGACAGAAAACGTATCCATTTCATGTTGAAAAACAACAAATAAATCGCCTGTACTGGCTTATTACTGTAAATTGGCACAAGAATTCTAAGAAATATATTCTGTCCTTAAAATCTTGTATTATGAATGAAGTTTACTATTCATATATTTTAACTAACAAATCCATTCATTGTGGTGGTGCATTTTTTTAGCAACATCTAGACAGGAGCGTAGGAATAGACGTGATAGGAGAAGTCAGCCTAATGTTCCTGTAGAAAGACAGATACAACCACCAAGGCCTGAGGAAGCTAGCCAGCATATTAGTGATGAAAACCCACCAGAGACATGCCCCATCTGTCTTGTGGAATACGAGGACCAGGACTCCCTAACCATTCTGCCCTGCCAGCATACTTTCCACTTTGCATGCATTCATAGGTGGGAGCAGGAAAGCACCCGGTGCCCACTCTGTAGAGCAGAGATGCATAGCAACGAGGCTGTTCTTATAGAAGAACTAACACTAGAGTTTCCAGCAGGAGTTAATGCTTCTATAGAAATAGATGTTTCATGGGGAGCAGATATCACCATCGAAATAAATGTTCTTGAATGGGAAGTAGAAGTCATCATAGAGTAATTATCAGGCCCCATTTATTTTTTGATATAGACTGTAACACCTAATGCCCTATGTAACATCTAATGTCCTCCGTAACACCTAATGTCCTAAGTAACATCGAATGCCCACATAACATCTAATGTCCTAAGTAACATCTAATGTCCTCCGTAACACCTAATGTCCTAAGTAACATCGAATGCCCTAAGTAACACCTAATGTCCTACGTAACACCTAATGTCCTATGTAACACCATTATAAGGACTATAACACCTCTTTACCATCTTTTTATAGGACTATACCACCAAATACCCTATTTACCAACTTTATATAGGGCTATACCACCAAATATCCTATTTACCAACTTTATATAGGACTATACCACCAAATATCCTGATATACAGTCATCAATTTTGAATTACAATTTTTTTCCATCTAGAATTAAAAATGAAATAAATAAATAAAAAGTTATCGTTATTGTTTTGTGTTTTGCTTTTTCATTCTTCTTTCCTGGGGGATAATTATATTAGACTTTCTTATATTGTCAAATAATGCAAATTGAACACCTGATTGGTAATATCATGAGTATATACATATATTTCCAATATTAAATTCATGGTAATATCTAAAAATTTCTAACATACATGTGAAAAAATTTTTTTAAACAAATATTTTTTACACAATGAAATAGATAAAGCGATATTAAACAGTAGAAAAACATATGTTAACCTTTTAGCGCCATTATGGTGTTGTATTCCGTCCAAACGGAGCTGGGCTTTAGAGCCATTAGGACCGAATAAAATGCCATAGCCGTTTGGCTGTCCTGAAGCCAACAGCGCTTCCTGGATGTCTGGAGGGCGTGCCTAGCGTCATAGGGACACCCCCCTGACCCGATCCCATAATTGAAATCTCACAATCGCAGGATTTCAATTTGTCTACATCGGAACGTAGTTCCGATGTAGACATTATGACCCTGTCATGAAAGGGTTAAGTCAAAGTAAACATAAAAAGAAACAGATTGTTTTAAAAACAGAAAATAACTTGCTTGTTTTCTAACTAAATGAAATTAGACATTCTCAGTGTAGCCACTGCTTATAGCTATATAAGTAAGCATAATTTGCAGAACTTAGGTTCCATTTTCACATGATTTTTGCAACTAAAGCCCTCTACTAAACATGAGCAATAAACTGATTTCAGCTAGAATAAATGTCTCCCAGCAACACCTCAAAGGAAAAACTGCTATCTTGCATTTTTGTAGAGACCCTAGCCCTGGCATGGTGCTGTGAAAGGAAGTAATTGACACTGCTCAAACTGAAGGGATGTTAAACAGTCAGTTTCATTGTTGTATTTAAAAAAGCACTAAGCAGTTGCTTATACTTAAAGGGATACTAAACCCAATTTTTTTCTTTAATGATTCAGATAGAGCATACAAATTTAAGAAACTTTCAAATATACCCCTATTATCAATTTTTCTTCATTCTCTTGCTATCTTTATTTAAAAAGCAGGAATGTAAAGCTTAGGAGCTGGCCCATTTTAGGTTCAGCATCCTGAGTTATGCTTGCATATTGGTGGCTTAATGTAGCCACCAATAAGCAAGCGCTATCCGGGGTGATGAACCTAAAATGGGCCGGCACCTAAGCTTTACATTCCTGCTTTTTATATAAAGATAGCAAGAGAACGAAGAAAAAAATGATACTAGGAGTAAATAAGAAAGTTGCTTAAAATTGCTGCTCTATCTGAATCATGAAAAAATAATTGTGCTTAGTATCCCTTTAATAGAAAACATTACAATAGTATTATGTGGATTTTACCTCTTATTTTTTACACTATATTTGTGTAGTGTCTTTTACTTTCTGTCACAGCCCTACAAGGAGGAGGAGCCTTTGCAGGAAGGTTTATCTTAGCCTAATGTCATCAACCCTCTAGGTTAGTGAGTAGACTAGATAACAGGGAGATAGATTTGCTCATGCCCAGAAATGAAAGAGTAAAAACGTAGGTTTTCAAAATTCTCCACTCTTCGATCTTCAGGGGGACAGTGTTAATTTTTTTTAAGGGTGTATTGGGTGGGTTTTATTTTTAGGTTAGGGCTTTGGGCCGCAAAAGAGCTAACTGCCCTTTTCAGGGCAATGGGGAGCTTAGGTTTTTTTAGTTAGTAATTTATTTGGGGGGTTGGTTGTGTGAGTGGTGGGTTTTACTGATGGGGGTTTGTTTGTATTTTTTTTACAGGTAAAAGAGCTGATTACTTTGGGGCAATGCCCCGCAAAAGGCCCTTTTAAGGGCTATTGGTAGTTTAGTTTAGGCTAGGGTTTTTTTTTATTTTGGGGGGGCTTTTTTATTTTGATAGGGCTATTAGATTAGGTGTATTTAGTTTAAATATCTGTAATTTGTTTATTATTTTCTGTAATTTAGTGGGGGGTTTTGTACTTTAGCTAATTTAATTTAATTAAATTTAGGTAATTGTATTTAATTTATTTAATTATAGTGTAGTGTTAGGTGTTATTGTAACTTAGGTTAGGTTTTATTTTACAGGTAACTTTGTATTTATTTTAGCTAGGTGGTTAGTAAATAGTTAATAACTATTTAATAACTATTCTACCTAGTTAAAATAAATACAAACTTTCCTGTAAAATTAAAAAAACCCTAAGCTAGATACAGTGTAACTATTAGTTATATTGTAGCTAGCTTAGGGTTTATTTTATAGGTAAGTATTTAGTTTTAAATAGGAATAATTTAGGTAATGATAGGAATTTTATTTAGATTTATATAAATTATATTTAAGTTTGGGGGTGTTAGGGTTAGGGTTAGACTTAGGTTTAGGGGTTAATAAATTTAATATAGTGGCGGCGACGTTGAGGATGGCAGATTAGAGGTTAATAAGTATAATGTAGGTGGCGGTGGGCTCCGGGAGCGGCGGTTTAGGGGTTTATAAGTTTATTAGAGTGGCGGTGGGCTCCGGGAGTGGCGGTTTAGGGGTTAATAACTTTATTTAGTTGCAGTGGGCTCCGGGAGCGCCAGTTTAGGGGTTAATAAGTATAATGTAGGTGGCGGCGGTGGCGGTGGCGGCAGATTAGGGGTGTTTAGACTTGGGGTACATGTTAGGGTGTTAGGTGTAAATATAACTTTATTCTCCCATAGGAATCAATGGGATATCGGGCAGCAGCAAACATGAGCTTTGCTGCTTTCAGACTCCCATTGATTCCTATGGCATCTGCCGCCTCCAGGGCGGCGGATTGAAAACCAGGTACGCTGGGCCAGAATAGTGCTGAGCGTACCTGGTAGAAATTTGATAACTTGCAAAAGTAGTCAGATAGTGCCGAATTTGTATTCGGAACATCTGTAGTGATGTAAGCATCGATCTGTGTTGGACTGAGACCGGAGGATCGTATGTTACGTCACAAAATTCTACTTTTGCCGGTCTGTAAGCTTTGATAACTAAGGAGAATCAGGCTCGCCACAAATATGCTGCGGAATTCCAGCGTATTTGCGGTTGACGGCTTGATAAATAGGCCTCTTCATGTAGGATTTTTTTTTTTGTTATATTTCGTGCGGGCAGTGTTTTTTTTTTAATACTTGATGCGGGCGGTTAGTTTTTTTTTTTTTTAAATACTTTAATGTGGGCGATTTGGTGTTGCTTTTGTAATGCTCCGTTTGCCTTCGCTGCATCCCAAAAGATTTCGAAAATGGCAGGGTGGTGAAAGAATCCACCTTCGGTGGATTCTTTCACCACCCTGCCATTTTCGGAATTCACCTGGATGCAGCTTTGCTGCATCTAGGTGAATTCTTTTGTCCTCACTCTGCCAACATTCCATTGAGGATGCGTGCGCAACTGCCAATGGCGACGGACATTACAAACGCAATTATAGTATAGATTGGATCAATTTGACTTAATGCAATCTTTTAAGGGATAGTAAAGTCCAAATTAAACTTTAATGATTTAGATAGGGCATGCAATTTCAAACAACTTTCTAAACCTAGGTAGGCTCATATGCTAATTTCTAAACTCTTGAAGACTGCCTTTTATGTGAATGCATTTGACAGTTTTTCACATCTAGAGGGCGTTAGTTCATGTATTTGATATGGATAACGTGCTCATGCACGTGAAGTTAGTTAAGAGTCAGCATGTGAAATGCAAGTCTTTCAAAAGATCTGAGATAAGGAGGCAGTCTGCAGAAGCTTAGATACAAGGTAATTACAGAGGTAAAAAGTGTATTTCTATAACAGTGTTGGTTATGCAAAACTGGGGAATGGTAAATAAAGGGATTATCTATCTTTTTAAACAATAACATTTTTGGAGTTTACTATCCCTATAAGCAGTTTACCTAGTGCTTTGCAGGTGGACACTATTAATCCCTTTAACCTAAAAAACAATAATCGCTCTACAAAAAAAATGACTTTATGCCCCATTTAAAAGGACATTAAATTGCTGGGTGCAACTATAGTAGAATGATTAGTTACCAGCGCCCATTCTATGGTTTACAAGAGCTGGTTAGAGAAGCTCTGCACCTTCACACTTGGCACCGCTTCTTGGAGTTTAAAGGGCCGTAATAGTTGAAAAATCATATGCTGAGTTGTGTGACTAGCGCTGCTGATTGGATCAGCGGGAGTTTCTACGTTGGACTAGGGTTGGGCGAATGTTTCGCAACATTCGAAAAACGAAACAAATTTTAACACATTCGTATACATAACATTCTAACATTCGATTTTTGAATGTTCGGGTTCGAATTTTATGATTACATTCGAAAACATTATTTTCGAAAAATTCGAATTTATATTTGTAATAGTATTTCTAATGCTTTCTTTAAATGTAATATTCAAATTATGCAATATTCGAATTCGAAAAATTTGAATTTATATGTTTGTAATAGTATTTCTAATGCTTTCTTTAAATGTAATATTCAAATTATGCAATATTCGAATTCGAAAAATTCAAATTTATATGTTTGTAATAGTATTTCTAATGCTTTCTTTAAATGTAATATTTGAATTATGCAATATTCTATATAGAAACATTCGAAATTATATATTTGTATCTATTATGTATCAATTTACTAGATTCCCTCCCTATCACATGAACTATTGAACTTCTGAATAGTATTTGTTAAATAAAATGTTAAATTCGAAATTTCGAATGTGGACATTCGATATAATTATAAACAATTCGAATTCGAAAGTGACATTCAAAAACTGTAAATAGCATTCGATTATAGAATTTTTAAGAATATTCGTTCTTATCAACATTCGGATTTATAATTTGAATTTCGGTAATAACATTCGTTCTAACATTCGAAATTCGAAAATTTACACATTCGCCTATCCCTACGTTGGACCAGCAGTGCTCTGCAGATTCGGAGTAACACTTCTGCTGTATGTTTAACCCCTACGCAGGGTTAAACACACATTAGTGTAGGGTCAATAGTCTTAGAATTACATGCTCTGTGATACAAGTAGTGCACACTCACAGATCAGTGATATTGTTGTCTTTTTGCAAGGCTTATTGTGCACTTCAGTTTAAAATGTACAATAAAGAGAAGAAGCTAAATAGTTTTTGTAATGGCTGCGTTGCTCTTTGTTATTCCTGAGGGCTTTTTTATATTTGTTTTATATTTTTTTGTACTGTGTAAAAAATGCAAATATCTACAGCTTAGCACAAGGTACAGTTATTAAACAGCCAGTAACACAGCTGATCTGTCAAACTGCTTCTATCACAGGATGCAATAATACTCGGGTTACAAGATGGCGGAGCCCAGAGCTTTACCCACTGGCTTCTGTAATGAGTTAAAATAAGAGAACAACTTCAGGTACAGGGGGGGAGACACTAGCATAGTGAGTAGTTATTATCATATTAGTGTAGTTGTCACTTTAAACTGTAGCCTATAGGTTGTTATTATTATTTACCTAGATTACTAATTTTGCGTTCGTGTTTTAACGCTGAAAAAATGGTAATTTCAGCATTAAATCAGCTACGCAGCCATTACAAGTCTTGTCGGTATAGCTATACCGCAAGCCTTTTAGCCTGTAACGCAACGTCAGTTCCGCACTCTTAAAAATTACGTTTTTTCAGGGGACTTGCATAGCGGCAGTATTACAAGTTTTGCGGTGAGGCTAAAAAGCTTGTGTTACAGCCTATACCGTCAAGATCTGTTTCGCAATCTAAAAGCAGTAGTTATGAGTTTTACGCTACAAAACTGTTACATAAAACTCATAACTAAACTGTCACAAAGTACACTAAACACCCATAAACTACCTATTAACCCCTAAACCGAAAGCCCCACATCATAATAAACTAATTTAAACTAGTAACCCCTAAACCTAACGCCCCTAACTTTATATTAAAATTACAATTTCCCTATCTTAAATTAAATTAAAATTTATCTGTAAAATTAAAAAAACTACTATTAAACTAAAATTAAACTAACTACCAATTAAATAAACTAAATTACACATTACAAAAATCCTAACACTACTATAAAAATTACAAACTATCTAATTACAAAAAATAAAAAATACTAAATTACGAAAAATAAACAAAATTATCAAAAGTAAAAAAAAATTGCACCTAATCTAATAGCCATATAAAAATAAAAAGCCCCCCCTAAATAAAAAAAACCTAGCCTACAATAAACTGCGAATAGCACTTAAAATGGCCTTTTGTAGGGCATTGCCCTAAGTTAAACTGCTCTTTTACCTGTAAAAAAAAATACAAAGATCCCCCCAACAGTGAAACCCACCACCCAACCAACACCCAAATTAAAAAACCTAACTCTATTAAAAACCTAAGCTACCTATTGCCCTGAAAAGGGCATTTGTATGGGCATTGCCCTTAAAAGGGCATTAAGCTCTTTTGCATTGCCCTGAAAAACAGAATTTATGTTTACCTGATAAATTACTTTCTCCAACGGTGTGTCCGGTCCACGGCGTCATCCTTACTTGTGGGATATTCTCTTCCCCAACAGGAAATGGCAAAGAGCCCAGCAAAGCTGGTCACATGATCCCTCCTAGGCTCCGCCTACCCCAGTCATTCGACCGACGTAAAGGAGGAATATTTGCATAGGAGAAACCATATGATACCGTGGTGACTGTAGTTAAAGAAAATAAATTATCAGACCTGATTAAAAAACCAGGGCGGGCCGTGGACCGGACACACCGTTGGAGAAAGTAATTTATCAGGTAAACATAAATTCTGTTTTCTCCAACATAGGTGTGTCCGGTCCACGGCGTCATCCTTACTTGTGGGAACCAATACCAAAGCTTTAGGACACGGATGAAGGGAGGGAGCAAATCAGGTCACCTAAATGGAAGGCACCACGGCTTGCAAAACCTTTCTCCCAAAAATAGCCTCAGAAGAAGCAAAAGTATCAAACTTGTAAAATTTGGTAAAAGTGTGCAGTGAAGACCAAGTCGCTGCCCTACATATCTGATCAACAGAAGCCTCGTTCTTGAAGGCCCATGTGGAAGCCACAGCCCTAGTGGAATGAGCTGTGATTCTTTCAGGAGGCTGCCGTCCGGCAGTCTCATAAGCCAATCTGATTATGCTTTTAATCCAAAAAGAGAGAGAGGTAGAAGTTGCTTTTTGACCTCTCCTTTTACCAGAATAAACAACAAACAAGGAAGATGTTTGTCTAAAATCCTTTGTAGCATCTAAATAGAATTTTAGAGCGCGAACAACATCCAAATTGTGCAACAAACGTTCCTTCTTTGAAACTGGTTTCGGACACAAAGAAGGCACGACTATCTCCTGGTTAATGTTTTTGTTAGAAACAACTTTCGGAAGAAAACCAGGTTTAGTACGTAAAACCACCTTATCTGCATGGAACACCAGATAAGGAGGAGAACACTGCAGAGCAGATAACTCTGAAACTCTTCTAGCAGAAGAAATTGCAACCAAAAACAAAACTTTCCAAGATAATAACTTAATATCAACGGAATGTAAGGGTTCAAACGGAACCCCCTGAAGAACTGAAAGAACTAAGTTGAGACTCCAAGGGGGAGTCAAAGGTTTGTAAACAGGCTTGATTCTAACCAGAGCCTGAACAAAGGCTTGAACATCTGGCACAGCTGCCAGCTTTTTGTGAAGTAACACAGACAAGGCAGAAATCTGTCCCTTCAAGGAACTTGCAGATAATCCTTTCTCCAATCCTTCTTGAAGAAAGGATAGAATCTTAGGAATTTTTACCTTGTCCCAAGGGAATCCTTTAGATTCACACCAACAGATATATTTTTTCCATATTTTGTGGTAAATTTTTCTAGTTACAGGCTTTCTGGCCTGAACAAGAGTATCAATAACAGAATCTGAGAATCCTCGTTTTGATAAGATCAAGCGTTCAATCTCCAAGCAGTCAGCTGGAGTGAGACCAGATTCGGATGTTCGAACGGACCTTGAACAAGAAGGTCTCGTCTCAAAGGTAGCTTCCATGGTGGAGCCGATGACATATTAACCAGATCCGCATACCAAGTCCTGCGTGGCCACGCAGGAGCTATCAAGATCACCGACGCCCTCTCCTGATTGATCCTGGCTACCAGCCTGGGGATGAGAGGAAACGGCGGGAATACATAAGCTAGTTTGAAGGTCCAAGGTGCTACTAGTGCATCTACTAGAGTCGCCTTGGGATCCCTGGATCTGGACCCGTAGCAAGGAACCTTGAAGTTCTGACGAGAGGCCATCAGATCCATGTCTGGAATGCCCCACAGTTGAGTAATTTGGGCAAAGATTTCCGGATGGAGTTCCCACTCCCCCGGATGTAATGTCTGACGACTCAGAAAATCCGCTTCCCAATTTTCCACTCCTGGGATGTGGATTGCAGACAGGTGGCAGGAGTGAGTCTCCGCCCATTGAATGATTTTTGTCACTTCTTCCTTCGCCAGGGAACTCCTTGTTCCCCCCTGATGGTTGATGTACGCAACAGTCGTCATGTTGTCTGATTGAAACCGTATGAACTTGGTCTTTGCTAGCTGAGGCCAAGCCTTGAGAGCATTGAATATCGCTCTCAGTTCCAGAATATTTATCGGTAGAAGAGATTCTTCCCGAGACCAAAGACCCTGAGCTTTCAGGGGTCCCCAGACCGCGCCCCAGCCCATCAGACTGGCGTCGGTCGTGACAATGACCCACTCTGGTCTGCGGAAGGTCATCCCTTGTGACAGGTTGTCCAGGGACAGCCACCAACGGAGTGAGTCTCTGGTCCTCTGATTTACTTGTACCGTCGGAGACAAGTCTGTATAGTCCCCATTCCACTGACTGAGCATGCACAGTTGTAATGGTCTTAGATGAATGCGCGCAAAAGGAACTATGTCCATTGCCGCTACCATCAAACCTATTACTTCCATGCACTGCGCTATGGAAGGAAGAGGAACGGAATGAAGTGTTTGACAAGAGATTAGAAGTTTTGTTTTTCTGGCCTCTGTCAGAAAAATCCTCATTTCTAAGGAATCTATTATTGTTCCCAAGAAGGGAACCCTTGTTGACGGAGATAGAGAACTCTTTTCTACGTTCACTTTCCATCCGTGAGATCTGAGAAAGGCCAGGACTATGTCCGTATGAGCCTTTGCTTGAGGAAGGGACGACGCTTGAATCATAATGTCGTCCAAGTAAGGTACTACTGCAATGCCCCTTGGTCTTAGTACCGCTAGAAGGGACCCTAGTACCTTTGTGAAAATCCTTGGAGCAGTGGCTAATCCGAAAGGAAGTGCCACGAACTGGTAATGCTTGTCCAGGAATGCGAACCTTAGGAACCGATGATGTTCCTTGTGGATAGGAATATGTAGATACGCATCCTTTAAATCCACCGTGGTCATGAATTGACCTTCCTGGATGGAAGGAAGAATTGTTCGAATGGTTTCCATTTTGAACGATGGAACCTTGAGAAACTTGTTTAGGATCTTGAGATCTAAGATTGGTCTGAACGTTCCCTCTTTTTTGGGAACTACGAACAGATTGGAGTAGAACCCCATCCCTTGTTCTCCTAATGGAACAGGATGAATCACTCCCATTTTTAACAGGTCTTCTACACAATGTAAGAATGCCTGTCTCTTTATGTGGTCTGAAGACAATTGAGACCTGTGGAACCTCCCCCTTGGGGGAAGCCCCTTGAATTCCAGAAGATAACCTTGGGAGACTATTTCTAGTGCCCAAGGATCCCGAACATCTCTTGCCCAAGCCTGAGCGAAGAGAGAGAGTCTGCCCCCCACCAGATCCGGTCCCGGATCGGGGGCCAACATTTCATGCTGTCTTGGTAGCAGTGGCAGGTTTCTTGGCCTGCTTTCCCTTGTTCCAGCCTTGCATTGGTCTCCAGGCTGGCTTGGCTTGAGAAGTATTACCCTCTTGCTTAGAGGACGTAGCACTTGGGGCTGGTCCGTTTCTACGAAAGGGACGAAAATTAGGTTTATTTTTGGCCTTGAAAGACCTATCCTGAGGAAGGGCGTGGCCCTTACCCCCAGTGATATCAGAGATAATCTCTTTCAAGTCAGGGCCAAACAGCGTTTTCCCCTTGAAAGGAATGTTAAGCAATTTGTTCTTGGAAGACGCATCCGCTGACCAAGATTTCAACCAAAGCGCTCTGCGCGCCACAATAGCAAACCCAGAATTTTTCGCCGCTAACCTAGCCAATTGCAAAGTGGCGTCTAGGGTGAAAGAATTAGCCAATTTGAGAGCACGGATTCTGTCCATAATCTCCTCATAAGGAGGAGAATCACTATCGATCGCCTTTTCTAGCTCATCGAACCAGAAACACGCGGCTGTAGTGACAGGGACAATGCATGAAATTGGTTGTAGAAGGTAACCTTGCTGAACAAACATCTTTTTAAGCAAACCTTCTAATTTTTTATCCATAGGATCTTTGAAAGCACAACTATCTTCTATGGGTATAGTGGTGCGTTTGTTTAAAGTAGAAACCGCTCCCTCGACCTTGGGGACTGTCTGCCATAAGTCCTTTCTGGGGTCGACCATAGGAAACAATTTTTTAAATATGGGGGGAGGGACGAAAGGTATACCGGGCCTTTCCCATTCTTTATTTACAATGTCCGCCACCCGCTTGGGTATAGGAAAAGCTTCTGGGGGCCCCGGGACCTCTAGGAACTTGTCCATTTTACATAGTTTCTCTGGGATGATCAAATTCTCACAATCATCCAGAGTGGATAACACCTCCTTAAGCAGAGCGCGGAGATGTTCCAACTTAAATTTAAATGTAATCACATCGGGTTCAGCTTGTTGAGAAATTTTCCCTGAATCTGAAATTTCTCCCTCAGACAAAACCTCCCTGGCCCCCTCAGACTGGTGTAGGGGCATTTCAGAACCATTATCATCAGCGTCCTCATGCTCTTCAGTATCTAAAACAGAGCAGTCGCGCTTACGCTGATAAGTGGGCATTTTGGCTAAAATATTTTTGATAGAATTATCCATTACAGCCGTTAATTGTTGCATAGTAAGGAGTATTGGCGCGCTAGATGTACTAGGGGCCTCCTGAGTGGGCAAGACTGGTGTAGACGAAGGAGGGAATGATGCAGTACCATGCTTACTCCCCTCACTTGAGGAATCATCTTGGGCATCATTTTCTGTGTCACATAAATCACATCTATTTAAATGAAAAGGAACCTTGGCTTCCCCACATTCAGAACACAGTCTATCTGGTAGTTCAGACATGTTAAACAGGCATAAACTTGATAACAAAGTACAAAAAAACGTTTTAAAATAAAACCGTTACTGTCACTTTAAATTTTAAACTGAACACACTTTATTACTGCAATTGTGAAAAAATATGAAGGAATTGTTCAAAATTCACCAAAATTTCACCACAGTGTCTTAAAGCCTTAAAAGTATTGCACACCAAATTTGGAAGCTTTAACCCTTAAAATAACGGAACCGGAGCCGTTTTTATCTTTAACCCCTTTACAGTCCCTGGTATCTGCTTTGCTGAGACCCAACCAAGCCCAAAGGGGAATACGATACCCAATGACGCCTTCAGAAGTCTTTTCTATGTATCAGAGCTCCTCACACATGCGACTGCATGTCATGCTTCTCAAAAACAAGTGCGCAATACCGGCGCGAAAATGAGGCTCTGCCTATGATTAGGGAAAGCCCCTAGAGAATAAGGTGTCCAAAACAGTGCCTTGCCGATAATATTTTATAAAATACCCAGATTAAATGATTCCTCAAGGCTAAATATGTTTATATATGAATCGATTTAGCCCAGAAAATGTCTACAGTCTTAACAAGCCCTTGTGAAGCCCTTATATACAGTCTGTAATAAAAATGGCTTACCGGATCCCATAGGGAAAATGACAGCTTCCAGCATTACATCGTCTTGTTAGAATGTGTCATACCTCAAGCAGCAAAAGTCTGCTCACTGTTCCCCCAACTGAAGTTAATTCCTCTCAACAGTCCTGTGTGGAACAGCCATCGATTTTAGTAACGGTTGCTAAAATCATTTTCCTCTTACAAACAGAAATCTTCATCTCTTTTCTGTTTCAGAGTAAATAGTACATACCAGCACTATTTTAAAATAACAAACTCTTGATTGAATAATAAAAACTACAGTTAAACACTAAAAAACTCTAAGCCATCTCCGTGGAGATGTTGCCTGTACAATGGCAAAGAGAATGACTGGGGTAGGCGGAGCCTAGGAGGGATCATGTGACCAGCTTTGCTGGGCTCTTTGCCATTTCCTGTTGGGGAAGAGAATATCCCACAAGTAAGGATGACGCCGTGGACCGGACACACCTATGTTGGAGAAAGGGCATTTAGCTAGTTTACGAATAGCCCAAGCCCTAAACTAATAAAGACCCCACCCAAAAACCCTTAAAAAAAGGTTAGCGAAGTCCTCATCCAGGCGGCGAGAAGTCTTCATCCAGATGGCCTCTTCTATCTTCATCCAGGCGGCGAAGTTCTCATCCAGGCGGCGAGAAGTCCTCATCCAGGCGGCCTCTACTATCTTTAACCAGGCGGCATCTTTTACCTTTATCCAGACGGCATCTTCAACCTTCATTCCGGCGGCACAGAGCGGGTCCATCCTGAAGACTTCCGGCGCGGAGCATCCTCTTCATATGGTCGCCGACGTATACTGAATCTTCAATGCAAGGGAGCCTATTCAAAATGGCGTCCCTTGCATTCCTATTAGCTGATTTGATTTTGGAAATTCAAATCAGCCAATCGTATGAGAGCAAATAGGATTTCAGTAGCTCTCATCCGATTGGCTGATTTGAATTTCCAAAATCAAATCAGCCAATAGGAATGCAAGGGACGCCATTTTGAAAAGGCTCCCTTGCATTGAAGATTCAGTATACGGCGGCGACCGTATAAAGAGGATGCTCCACGCCGGATATCTTCAGGATGCCGCCTGGATGAAGATAGAAGAGGCCGCCTGGATGAAGACTTCTCGCCGCCTGAATGAGGACTTTCGCCGCCTGGATGAAGATAGGAGAGGCCGTCTGGATGAAGACTTCTCGCTGCCTGGATGAGGACTTCTTCGCCTGGATGAAGATCATTTAAGCGGGACTTCAAAAACTGTAAGTGGATCTTCGGTGGTTAGTTGCTTTCAGGGTTTTTGGGTGGGGTTTTTTTTAGTTTAGGATTTGGGCTATTCGTAAACTAGCTAAATGCCCTTTTCAGGGCAATGCAAAAGAGCTAAATGCCCTTTTAAGGGCAATGTCAATACAAATGCCCTTTTCAGGGCTTAGGTTTTTTAGATAGTTTTTTTTATTTTGTAGGTTTGGGTGGGGGGGGGGGTTGTAATGTTAGTGGGACTTTGTGTGTTTTTTTTCATGTAAAAGAGCTGTTTAACTTAGGGCAATGCCCTGCAAAATAGGTTTTTTATTTTGGGGTGTTATTTTTTTTAAAATGGATATTAGAATAGGAATAATTTTTATTATTTTTGATAATTTGTTTTTATTATTAGATTAGGGCTTGGGCATTTCATAAAAGAGCTGAATGCCCTTTTAGGGAAGGAAAAAGATCTTAATGCCCTTTTAAGGGCAATGCCTATACAAATACCCTTTTCGGGGCAATGTATAGATTAGGTTTTACTTTATTTTTATTTTGTGGGTTTGGGGGGTGGGGGTTTGTATACTGTTAGGGGGTGTTTGTTTTGTTTTGTAGCAAAAGAGCTGTTAACTTTGGGGCAATGCCCTACAAAAGTTTATAGTGTAAGGCAGCTTAGGTTTTATTTCACAGGTAAGTTTTTATTTATTTTAACTAGGTAGTTAGTAAATAGTTAATAACTATTTACTAACTAGTCTACCTAGTTAAAATAAATACAAACTTACCTGTGAAAAAAAAATAAAACCTAAGCTAGCTACAATATAACTATTAGTTAAATTGTAGCTAGCTTAGGTTTTATTTCACAGGTAAGTATGTATTTAGTTTTAAATAGGAATTATTTAGTTTAGTTATTAAGTTTAATTTAGCTCTATTTTAATTATGTTAAAGTTAGGGGGGGGTTAGGTTTAGGGTTAGGTTTAGGGTTACGTTAGGGTTAGGTTTAGGGGTTAATATAGTTTAATTTAGGTTGTTGCGATGTGGGGGGCTGGCAGTTTAGGGGTTAATAGATTTATTTAGTGGTAGTGATGTGGGAGGCCAGAGGTTTAGGGGTTAATAGCTTTATTTAGTGACGGCGATGTCGGGGAGCGGCGAAATAGGGTTAATATATTTATTATAGGGTGGGCGATGTTGGGGTGCAGGGGAATAGGGGTTAATAACTTTAGTATAGTGGCAGCAATATTGGGAGTGGCATATTAGGGGTTAATAGCTTTATTTCCGTGGCGGCGATATCTGGAGCAGCAGATTAGGGGTTAATAACATTATGTAGGTGTCGGCGATGTCGGGGGCGGCAGATTAGGGGTGATTAGACTTAGGGTTTATGTTAGGGTGTTAGGTTTAAATGTAACTTTTTTTCCCCATAGACATCAATGGGGCTGCGTTACGGAGCTTTTCATTCCGCACTTCAGGTCTTAGGTTTTTTTCTGACACCTTCTCCCCATTGATGTCTATGGGGAAAATGTGCACGAGCATGTCAAAACAGCGCTTAAATTGTGTGCGGCATGAAGCTTAAAACTACCATATTGCATGCACAAGCCGGTTGTTTGAAAACTTGTAATGGCTGCGCTATAGGGGGTTAAATAACGCAACTTTTGTTGTGTTCTTTAATTTCTCTATAGCGTGCATAACTCGTATTCTAGCTTAATGTGATTAACAAATTCTTGTAACACAATATGAAGAACATTCACATAGGTGTAGATACATATGTACCTGTATTTTGCCACATATATGCTGCACCTGATTATAGGCCGCGCCCTTAACCCCTTAGTGACCAGACCACTTTTCCATTTTCTGACCGTTTGGGACCAGGGCTATTTAAACATTTCTGTGGTGTTTGTGTTTAGCTGTAATTTTCCTCTTACTCATTTACTGTACCCACACATATTATATACGGTTGTTCTCGCCATTAAATGGACTTTCTAAAGATACCATTATTTTCATCATATCTTATAAACTACTATCAAAATATTTATAAAATATTATGAAAAAAAAATGAAAAAAAACCCACACTTTTTCTAACTTTGACCCCCAAAATCTGTTACACATCTACAACCACCAAAAAACAACCATACTAAATAGTTTCTAAATTCTAAATTTTGTCCTGAGTTTAGAAATACCCAATGTTTACATGTTTTTTCCTTTTTTTGCAAGTTATAGGGCAATAAATACAAGTAGCACTTCGCTATTTCCAAACCATTTTTTAAAAAAAAAATTAGCGATAGTTACGTTATAACACAGATATCTGTCAGGAATCCCTGAATATCCCTTGACATGTATATATTTTTGTTTAGTAGACAACCCAAAGTATTGATCTAGGTCCATTTTGGTATATTTCATGCCACCATTTCACCGCCAAATGCGATCAAATAAAAAAAATCACTAACTTTTTCACAAACTTTAGGTTTCTCTCTGACATTATTTACAAACAGCTTGTGCAATTATGGCACAAATGGTTGTAAATGCTTCTCTGGGATCCCCTTTTTTCAGAAATAGCAGATATATATGGCTTTAGTGTTGCTTTTTGGTAATTAGAAGGTCGCTAAATGCCGCTGCGCACCACACTTGTATTATGCCCAGCAGTGAAGGGGTAATTAGGTAGCTTGTAGGGAGCTTGTAGGGTTAATTTTAGCTTTAGTGTAGAGATCAGTCCCCCACCTGACACATCCCACCCCCTGATCCCTCCCTGACCCCTCACAAACAGCTCTCTTCCCTCCCCCATCCCACAATCATCACCGCCATTTTAAGTACTGCAGAAAGTCTGCCAGTACTAAAATAAAAGCCTTTTTTTTTTTACAGGGACAGTCTAGTCAGAATTAAACTTTCATGATTCAGATAGGGCATGCAATTTTAAACAACTTTCCAATTTACTTTTATCATCCAATTTGCTTTGTTCCCTTGGTGGTATTTTTAAAAGCTAAACCTAGGTAGGTTTAAACTGATTTCTAAACCGTTGAAAACCGCCTCCTAGCTCAGAGCATTTTGAAAGTTTTTCACAGTTAGACAGTACTAGTTCATGTATGTCATATAGATAACATTATACTCACTCCCGTTCGAGTTATTTAGGAGTCTGCAATAATTGGCTAAACTGCATGTCTGTCAAAAGCACTGAGATAGGGGGCAGTCTGCAGAGGTTTAGATGCAAGGCAATCACAGAGGTAAAACATATATTAATATAACTGTGTTGGATATGCAAAACTGGTGAATGGGTAATAAGGGATTCTCTATCTTTTTAAATAATAAAAATTCTGGTGTAGACTGTCCCTTTAAGCATTTTTTAAAAATGTATAAATAGTTTCTGCAGGTTCTCCCAAACCCCCCAACCTCCACGATCCCCCCCAAACAGCTCTCTTAAACTAACCCCCTCTTCCTATTTGTGGCCATTTTAGGTACTGGCAGCTGCCTGCCAGTACCCAGTTTCTTAACAAATTTGCTAATTTTTTTTAAATTATTTTTATTTTACCCCATTTTTTTGTTGTGTAGCTGCCCCCTCTAAATATTCTACCCCCTCTCCCTCCCAGATCTCATTCCAAGCATGCGCTCTCCCGTCCCCCTCGTGCGCTAGTCCAGCGATGGGCCGCCCACCCGCCTCCCTGCAGCTGCTCCCACCCACCAACGATCGGAACCATCGCTGGCCGATGCAGAGAGGGCCACAGAGTGGCCTTCTCTGCATCGGTGTGCAAAAAAAGGTATTGCAGTGATGCCTCAATATTGAGGCATGACGGCAATACCTTGAAAGCGGCTGGAAGCAATCAGGATCGCTTCCACCGCTTGAAACTCCTGACGACGTACAGGGTACGTCGTTGGTCGTAACGACAATTTTTTGTAGGACGTACCCTAACGTCGTTGGTCGTTAAGGGGTTAAAGTTTGCTGCCATTTTGAAGAAATTTTATTTTTATGTAAAGAAGAAACAGATTACATCATAATGCTTAGAAAAAGCCCCCAAAGTTTGCATGATAATCACGACAACAAATAGGACGCAACACTTTAAACCTCATATCCTTTTAGGCACATAACTTATTTACATATTTCCCCTGCAAGATACAGACTGCTCGCACACAGCACATTACACTATAGGATGCAACACTTAAAACGGCAAGTTACCTGCAAAGAGCTGCTCCTTGGTTATTGTCCAAAGCGCTTGCGCATATCCCCCACCTACAAACTAACCTCCTACCCAACTCCGGCGGACTACAACACCAATAAGGCCACAGGGTGCACTGGAAGTTAGGCTGTACTGTGCATGTACGATATTGCCAAAAGCACCCGATTATAGGCCGCATTCCGCACATAGGCCGCACTGCAAATTAAAAGCTACAAATAAAGGGAAAAAAGTGCGGCCTATATGCGGAACAATACAGTAAATATGATTTAAGTGGAACAGATTCTTTAGTTAATAGTTTGCATGTATATATAAGTTACCATGGGTGTGTGCAGCATATTTCATTAGGGTGTGCACTGACACTCAGGGATTTATTTTTTTATGTGACAAAATACATGAAAAGAAAGGACGTTCATGTTAATTCATTAAAATTAAAATAAAACCAAACTTAATTTAAATAAAGAACTTTAATTAAAGATGAACAAAAATGACACAAAATACCAACATTTTCTAGTAGTGAAAACCAGGCACAAAAAAATAGTTTATATATTTATAACCAGAGAGCTAAAACCCTCTGCATGCAGATGTGAAGCAATGACTCCCACTAGGAGCCATAGCAGGGAGGCGGGTGGGCAGCCCATAGCGGGATCACTTCCAAATCCGGTGCATGCAAGTGGTTGGGAGCGCAAGGGGGGGCAGGCAGGAGCGTGCGCTAGGACTTTAAATGGAAATGCCTTGAAGATGATGGGATGGAGGGATAGGAAAAGGGAAATAAATGTTAAGAAAGGGATCTGGGAGGGGGTAGGCTATTGAGGGGGGCGGCAGCTACACTACAGAAAATTAGCTTTTTTGCCAAAAATAAATAAAATAAAACACACTTTTTTTTTAGCAAACTGGGTAATTGCAGACAGCTGCCAGTAGCCAAGATGGTGGCAAATAGGTAGAGGGGGAGGGTTAGGGAGCTGTTTGGGGAGGATCAGGGAGGTTGGGGGCTAAGAGGGATCCAACACTGCAGAATCAATAAAAAAATTATATTAAATTTTTTTTTTTTTTATTTTAGTACTGGCAGACTTTCTGCCAGTACTTAAGATGGCGGCAACAATTGTGAGGTGGGGGGAGGGAAGAGAACTGTTTGAGGGGGGTCAAGGAGGGATCAGAGTGTAGGATATGTCAGGTGGGAGGCTGATCTCTACAACAAAGCTAAAATTAACCCTACAAGCTACCTAATTAACCCCTTAACTGCTGGGCATAATACAAGTGTGGTGCGCAGCGGCATTTAGTTGCCTTCTAATTACCAAAGAGCAATGCCAAAGCCATATATGTCTGCTATTTCTGAACAAAGAGGACCACAGAGAAGCATTTACAACCTTTTGTGCCATAATTGCACAAGCTGTTTGTAAATAATTTCAGTGAGAAACCTAAAGTTTGTGAAAAAGTGAACAATTTTTTTTTATTTAATCGCATTTGGCGGTGAAATTGTGCATGAAATATACCAAAATGGGCCTAGATCAATACTTTGGGTTGTCTACTACACTACACTACACTAAGAGGCCCATTTAGGAGCTTGAGGGCCCGTGCTTCTGGCGAGCCTGCAGGCTCGCCAGAAACAGCAATTATAAAGCAGCAGTCTAAAGACTACTGCTCCATAACCCTGTCCGCCTGCTCTGAGCAGGTGGACAGAGATCACCACAATTCAACCCGATAGAATACGATCGGGTTGATTGACACCCCCTGCTGAGTCTGCAGGGGGCGGCGTTGCACCAGCAGCTCACAAGAGCTGCTGGTGCAATGCTGAATACGGAGAGCGTATTGCTCTCCGCATTCAGCGATGTCTGTCGGACCTGATCCGCACTGTCGGATCAGGTCCGACAGACATTTGATAAAAAAGCCTCTAAAGCTAAAATTAACCCTGCAAGCTCCCTACAAGCTACCTAATTAACCCCTTCACTGCTGGGCATAATATGAGTGTGGTGCGCAGCGGCATTTAGCGGCCTTCCAATTACCAAAAAGTAATGCCAAAGCCATAAATGTCTGCTATTTCTGAGCAAAGGGGATTTCAGAGAAGCATTTACAACCATTTGTGCTATAATTGCACAAACGGTTGTAAATAATTTCAGTGAGAAACCTAAAGTTTGTGAAAAAGTGAACGCATTTGGCGGTAAAATGGCTGCATGAAATATACCAAAATGGGCCTAGATCAATACTGGGTTGTCTACTAAAATAAAATATATACGTGTGAAGGGTTATTCAGGGATTCCTGACAGATATCAGTGTTCCAATGTAACTATCGCTAATTTTGAGGGGAAAAAAATGGTTTGGAAATAGCAAAGTGCTACTTGTACTTATTGCCCTATAACTTGCAAAGAACATGTAAAGATTGGGTATTTCTAAACTCAGGACAAAATTTCGAAACTTTTTAGCATGGGTGTTTTTTGGTGGTTGTAGATGTGTAATAGATTTTGGGGATCAAATTTAGAAAAAGTGTGTTTTTTTCCATTTTTTTCATCATATTTTATATTTTTTTTATATTAAATTATAAGATATGATGAAAATAATGGTGTCTTTAGAAATTCCTTTTAATGGCGAGAAAACCAGTATATAATATGTGTGGGTACAGTAAATGAGTAAGAGGAAAATTACAGCTAAACACAAACACGGCAGAAATGTAAAAATAGACCTGGTCTCAAACAGTCAGAAAATTTAAAAGTGTTGTGGTAAACTAACGGGTTAAATATATGTATACCCTGACTGAGAAATAAATTTGTGCCTTTTTTAGACACTGCTGCTCACACGCTGCAGGCAAATGGGATTCCTCAGTAGTACTATATATGTAACAGACAATATGGTGTGTGTGTCATGTGACTGCATCATAACCATGTAACTACAGTGCCCCTGTAACGTACGCTACAATATGGCAGCTTACATAGGAAATCAAGCACTGGATCAATACTGTATTTCAAAACAATCTCCTTCAACAGTTTGGGGTAAGAAGAACAGATAAAATAGACAGCAGTGATTATTTTAATTTTTTTAATAAGAAATAGAAGGTTTTGGGGATTATTAGAAGACAGGTGTTAAGGGTCCCTTTAATGCAGCTGGAACAGAAATCACTCTTACCTGTTATGACACTCTGAATTCCCAGTTGGCCAACACTTAATGCTGACAGACATTAAAGATCTTTACAAATCTCTTCTATTATACGTTATAACAGTTACAGTCTAGAAGGAGGTTTCAATAGCCACTTGCTGAGATACCAACTTCACTATTTAACACAGGGAAAAAACAAACATGACTAAAAGTAGCACTGCATATGAGAAATTATACAGTTCAAATGAACTAATTAGGTACACTATATCCCTTCATTCTATGACTTTAATCTCTCCCCCTCCGTACAATTATAATATATTCAGGCATAGCAGAGAGACCTTCCATTTACTTTATCAATGATAATCAACTAATGGCCATGAAACTTTAGCCCTTCCATTATGTAGTTTAAAGTCACATGTAAGGAAAAGTCCCTTGTCTGCTCCTCAATGCCAGCCTAGCCCTCAGTGTCCTCCATGCCATGCTGCAGCTGCCCACGCTTCTGGAGTTGGAGTTCCGGCCTCCGGCCCTTTTGATCAGAATTGCTGCAAGTATATGCTAAAAGGGCGTCATCTTACCTGTCTTCATTTATGGAGTTGGGTGACAGTTCACTCCACCTCCAGTAAGAGGCTTTCCTTGTGAACAGGAAATCCCTATATAAGGGAGGACTCAGACTGCACCCCATCCCTGCTCCAAGTGTCATTGGATCTCCTGGCCATTTGGACATGGCTACGTTTATCCATTTATGAACCTTCACTATTTGCCCTGACCTCAGACCATCTGACCTCGCTTTTTCCCGCTCCTCTTGTACTCATCGCTTGGACTTTGTCTATTTCTTTACTAAAGCCCCCATGCCACCACAGACCTCCTAGGAACCTTTCCTCATCTCCAGGTTCGCTTAAAGGTAGTGCTTGTAAGGGTGTGTTGTCCTGCTGCTAATAGGTTCCAGTTCCTGATTGGCCTACCAGGTCAGTGACAATTAATGTGCGCTATCAAACAATGTAAAATTATCCAAGATACCAAAATGTGTCCAAAACACATTCACCATAACTAGAAAAGCAAGGCAGTATAGTACAAATCCAATGTATATGTATATGTCATTGGTTTGACGGTCTAAAATATTGTGCCGTATAGTGCTCTGGCTCAAGAAAGTGCACTGAGCACTCCCCTCTGCAGCTTGCTCACACTATTTGCTGCCTGTGGTGTTGATCATGCTAGTGGGGGTTACTTTGGTTTTAGTATAGGGATTTGTTTTATGCAAAAGAGATAATCACTTTAACCAGCACTGCAATACAAATACCCTTTTTAGGGCAATTTTTAGAGCAAGTTTTAGTGTTAGTTTATTTTTATTTTTTTAGGGGTAGGCTTATTTTTAAGGGGACTTTAGTTTTAGTATAGGTCTTACTGGTTGGGATTTTTTCTTTTTTGTATTTGTTTTTGTAATGCTAGTATTTTGTATTTTTTGTAATTTAGGGGGTGTTAGGTTAGGGGTCTTGTGGGGGTTAGCTGTTGGGGTTAAGTAGTGTAGGGGTAGTTTATGGTGGGGTATTAGTGGTTAAGGGGTTAAGTAGTGTAGAGGTAGTTTGCGGTGGGGTATTAGTGGTTAAGGGGTTAAGTAGTGTAGAGGTAGTTTATGGTGGGGTATTAGTGGTTAAGGGGTTAAGTAGTGTAGAGGTAGTTTGCGGTGGGGTATTGGTGGTTAGGGGGTTAAGTAGTGTAGGAGTAGTTTATGGTGGGGTATTAGTGGTTAAGTAGTGTAGAGGTAGTTTGCGGTGGGGTATTGGTGGTTAGGGGGTTAAGTAGTGTAGGGGTAGTTTGCAGCGGGATGTTGGTGGCTAGGGAGCTAAGAAGTGTAGGGATAGATTGCGGTGGGGGGTTATGTCGGTTTAGGGGTTAATAGGTATGCTTATTTTGTTTGATGATATATTTAAAAGGGATCCTTTACTTTACATTGTCAATGCAATGTCATTGCACTGGGTGGCGATGCTGGCAAAATATTCCAAGCAGCATTACTAACCATTGAAATGTAAAGTAAAACACCTCTAGCTGATACTGCCTTTAAACACTGTTGTCAGCCGCTTGGAATATTTTGCAGGCTTGCTCAACATCACAGCGGATCCCTTTTGAATATTTTGCTGCCATGTGGTACTGTCGATCATCAGGGCCTAAAAGGTTAATAACAATCTAGTGTTTGATAATCATTAGTGCAACAAAAAAAAAACCTCTGGAAAATGTAGCACTTTTGGAGACCTTAAGTAAAGTGTTATAATTTAAATATAAAACAAAGGTTTATTATTGAAATAAATGTTTAATAGTGATTCAAATGGATATGGTCTATGATCAGATAGTGGACTAGGAACGGAAGTGCTCAAAGGTGTATATGTATGTGTTATTGTATGTGTGTGTATATTTTATTATATAAATTATGTGTATGTGTATATACTGTGTATGTGTGTGTATTTATGTGTATATATATATATATATATATATATATATATATATATATATATATATATATATATATATATATATCACACAGAGGAAGTTCAGCACTCACTTGCAAGCTCTCAGCTAAGATTAAAAGCAAAAATGTAAGAGTTACAAACCTCATCTGGCCAAATGGAACAAGCCCAGGTACCACATCAAGGTCTCTCCCAAAACCTGGGTCCCTAAAACAGCCAAACAATGCAAGCTCTCAATCAAACAAACTGGGAACAAGTCAAGGGTGCACAGGCTTATGTAATCACCCTAGACATATACAAAACATAGAAGGGGACTGCACTCTTGATGCCCCTCTAAAGATCGCTGCTACATAACTTGTCCGCCTGCTCTGAGGCAGCGGACAGAAATCAACCCGATCAAATACGATTGGATTGATTGACACCCCCTCTGGTCGCGAATCTGCAGGGGGCGGCATTGCACCAGTAGCACTTTGATGTGCAGCGGACATGATACACTACATCGTATCATGTCCGCTCGCACTATGATAATTATACCCCTCAGACTGGACTGAATACACATCCCATGACCCTGCAACATGCACAGCCCTGCGTCATAGGATGTGTAACCAGTACAGTCTGAGAGTGCAGTCCTCTTCCGTGTTTTATATATATATTGAAACATTTATTTATTTAAATTTTATATATTAATATCTCAGAAATACTGAACCAATTGTGGTGGCAGTTTAAGTAAAATTGACATATCTTACTATGATTTTTTTTCTTCAAACATTCCATAGTTATAGATTTTTGAAAAGCAGCATGGGATACTCATTTGAGCTTAATGTATTGTGCAGCCATGATTATATTTTATTTTCTTATATTCACAATTGCTTTAGTGTACAGTCAAAATATAATTTTTACTTCATCATTTTCCAATACATAAGGCAGCAGCTGGACAGTGATATTTTCTTTTTGTAGAGGAATCTTATTCTGGTCTTATTTTAGTCATTGAAACTCAGATAAAATATCACAGTCTGTTTTCTGATTCTTTGGCGGAAGGTCAGAATCTTTAATTAGAAAATTCCTGGATGCATCACTTCAGTAGTTCTGTTTATTTTAAGGTGTATACATTATTAATATTATCTTCACTTATTTATAAAGCGCTTGCATGTTCAACAGAGCAATGTAGTTGTGAAATGGTCATTACTGATAGAGATGTCATTGGGGCCGATTTACTAAAGTGCGGGCGGATATGAAACAATGTAGCGTATCATGTCCGCCGCACATCGATAAATGCCGACAGCATATGCTGTCGGCATTTATCATTGCACAAGCAGTTCTTGTGAACTGCTTATGCAATGCCGCCCCCTGTAGATTTGCGGCCAATCGTCCGCTAGCAGGGGGTTACAATCAGCCCGATCGTATAGGATCGGGCGGATTGAAGACCACATACTCAGAGGCAGCGGAAAAGTTATGGAGCAGCGGTCTTCTCCTACTTGATATATATATATATAAATATTTTTTCTTGTGACACAAAACCATATGTTATAGCTGTATGATAACTTCTGTTTGTTATAACCATGTTTACCAAGTTTGGGATTTTATACACGACTGACCATCGTTACCATCTATATTCTGTACATAAAAAAACGTGTGTTTTTAAATGTGCATGACGTAAGATCGCTGCGCCTTAACTCATCCGCCTCCTCTGAGGTGGTGGACAGCAATCATCCCAATCAGATACGATAATGATGATTGACAGCCCCTGCTAGCGACCGCAGAGGGCGGCATTGCACAAGCATTTCACCAGCAAAAGAGTCAGTTGTTATAATGCTTACATTTGAAATGAAATGTTAGATTGTATGTTAAATACCAACTTGTATTACAATGACTGTCATTATGTTGTATATTACCCTTTGCCTTACCATGATATATTTTACCTTTTATAGGTATAGTTTTGTGTCCATAAAAGCTTTCAGACTAACAAGGAAAGTATTGCCTTGTATGGAATTTTTCTGCTGACACATATTTTATAGTCGTAGAAACGTGTTTCCTGTTGACGTGAGAAATGTCATGACTTCACACCTAGCCCAATGAAAGAAATTG
Source organism: Bombina bombina (assembly GCF_027579735.1). NCBI lineage: Eukaryota > Metazoa > Chordata > Amphibia > Anura > Bombinatoridae > Bombina > Bombina bombina. The sequence goes on along the minus strand of NC_069507.1, from coordinate 90,359,057 downwards.
AGGAATGCAGAGGAAGTAAACACAGTGTAATACCTTGTGATCAGGAGTCATGAATGATTATGACTATCCGAGCTAGTGATGTAAGCACATACCTTAAATACTAAATTCAAAAAAACAGACAGCAACCACAGACCATATCAACTTGGTTTACTGCACCACACCTTAAATAAATAGTGATGAAATTCTTCTTAATGTAATCAGTTTGCTTTTTCTCCAGTGAAAATAAACAGCTAAATAAACCTTATATTAGATCATATCAATTATATATATATAAAGTTTTTAATAGTAAAATTACTAATATAAATTATTGAGTGACGTCCTGGGCAAATATAGAATGTTTGTTTATACAATAGCCGACATGATTATAGTACAGCGAGTAATGAAATATCACAGCAAGAACGTTTTGTAAAGAAACAAAGCCACAGAAAATGGAAAGAAAAACATAAAAGGCAAATTCTCAGCATGATATTGGTAGCGTACAAAGGTATTTATATTCATACATTGGAACTCAATAGCATATATCTTGTGCTGCAATATATCTAAATTATGTTGAACCTCCTCCAATCACACATCAGCATTGCAATGCCCGTAAAAACATATTTATATGTTAAAGGGACATTCCAGTCAAAATTAAAATATACATAGATGAATTACATATTTACAATATACTGTACATGTATTAGCAAAAATGCTTTTAGTAACGTTATCACTGTTTTAGTGTTAGCATTTTTCTCTGTATGTGCATATGAAAAGTAGCTAAATATTCTCAGTGCGCCAGCATTTTAAATACCGCAGCTGCTCAGAGACTCAGCAGGGTTTGTATAATATCAGTAGTGATGCACATTGACTCATTACCAAATGCTACAAGCACTCTCTGTGCAAGTATTGTGTTTAAAACGCTGGTGCACAGAGCATACTTTAATATATTCTTGAACTATATATAGCTTTTACTGGAAGCATTTTTGCTAATACAAGTATATTGCAAAAATGCTTCTTTTCACAATTGAAATGCACCATTGTGAGTTTTAATTTTGGCTGGAATATCCCTTTAAAATTTTGGGGTAAACTATCCCTTTAATTCAAGTGAATACATATCAGAAAGTAAAGAGCCCATTAAAATCTCTTGTTATGATTGACTTTCAAGTCTCAAGCAGTTTTGTAGTAATCATGCTGTGATTGTAAATGTTGTAGCAAAATTACTTGAGTTCTCTAATGGCATTTATTGAAAATCATGGGTCCCAGACTGTTGTGACCTTTATGACATTGATTGAACACTATTCTTTAGTTTGAATGGAAAATAAAAGAAGTATGGACAGACCAAATTGGACGTATTTTATATAAAATAGCTGTTAGTGTTCGGTGCCAATGTAACAAGATTATAGCAGAAAATAGTATTTTTTTAATGGCTTAGCAATTATTTGTAAAGCAGTTTTATTTTCCCTGTGTCTAAATTTACTATTTCTTTCATATAGGCGGTGAGTAGGGATAGGCGAATGTTTCTAAAAATTCAAAATTTAAAACAAATTTTGATACATTTGTTCGTTCGAATCGAATTTCAAATGTTTAAATAACATTCTAACATTCTATTTTCAAATTTTCATTTTTGAATTTTTCAATAAAATTTAAAATATTTGTTCGAATAATAGAATGTTTAGCTATATATTCAATCAATTTCGAAATGTAATATTCAAATGTGAAATTTGAATTTGAATGTGACATTCAAATTCAAAATAGAATTCTTTCTAGTCTAATCTAATATTGTTTTTTAAATCTAAAATTCAAATTTGAATGTGACATTTGAATTTGAATGTAACATTCGAATTCAAAATAGTATTTCTAGTCTAAAACTGTGTTTAATAAATTATATATTTGAATTTGAATGCTGCATTCAAATTTAAATGTAACATTCAAATTTGAAATAGTATTTATAGTCTAATACTGTGTTTTATAAATGTAATATTCGTATTTGAAATAGTAATTCTAGTCTACAACTGTGTTGTATAAATGTAATATTCAAATGTTACATTTGAATTTGAATTAAGCATTTGAATTCAAAATAGTATTTCTAGTCTACAACTGTGTTTTATAAATGTAATATTCAAAGGTCACATCCGAATTCGAAAGTGACATTCGAATTTGAAAACTGTAAATAACATTCAATAATAGAATTTTTAAGAATATTCATTCCTTTCAACATTCTATTATGTAAATCAAATTTCTACAATAACATTTGTTCTAACATTCGAATTCGAATATAAACACATTCGCCCATCCCTAGTGGTGAGTCCACGATCCATTAATCATGGGAATTACCCTTCTCTACCACTAGGAGGAGGCAAAGAGTCCCAAACCCCAAGAGCTCTATAAAACCCCTCCCACCTCATACATACCTCAGTCTTTACTTTGCCTCTGCTGGAGGTGGTTGAAGAATGAAGATGTGCATTTGATTCTTCAGAGAGAGGGGTTTTCAGTATATATTAGTAGACTATAATAATCTATTAGGAAATATGGGGAAAATTATATATCAAATTATTGATGTCTGTTCACCACACAAAGAATCCTTGGTGGATAAGATCTGGTACAAGGAACGTTGATTAGGTTGTCGTGATGTGAACTAAATAAGGATATAGAACTATTACTGAATTAAGTATCATTAATCGTGTTCTAAATTGTAAAATTTAAAATGTTATATATTTATTACAGTACTATTGTAGCCACAGTGTGTGTATTTTATTTGTAGAAAATGTGTTGAGTATAAAATTTGTCACTTTTGTTTACAATGAAAAATTAGATAAAAATTGCATTTATTGGTGTCTCATATTAAAGGACCAGTAAATACAGTAGATTTGCATAACCAACAAATGCACAATAAAAAGACAATGCAATAACACTTAGAGGTCAATTTATTAATTGGCAAGTAGACATGTCCGCTCTACATTGCTAAATGCCGACAGCATATGCTATCAGCATTTATTATTGCACAAGCATTTCTAGTGAAATGCTTGTGCAATGCCGCCCCTGCTCACCGGCAGCCAATCGGCTGCTAGCAGAGGGTGTCAATCATTCCGATTGGATTGGAATGACTTCAGTCCGCCACCTAAAAGGTGGAGAAGTTAAGGAGCAGCGGTCTTACGACCACTGCTTCTTAACTTCCGTATCTAGCGGACCAGAAACGATGGGTGTAGAAAGTAGCTTCCGCTGCTTGTTAAATCTACCCCTTACTCTGAATTTCAAATGAGTAGTAGATTTTTTTTCTGACAAATTTCAAAGTTATGTCTATTTCCACTTGTGTATCAGGTAACAGCCATCAGCCAATCACAAATGCATATAGGTATATTCTGAGAAATCTTGCACATGCTCAGTAGGAGCAGGTGACTCTAAAGTGTAAATTATAAAAAGACTGTGCATGTTTTGTTAATGTAAGCAAATTGGAAAGTTCTATCTGAATCACGAAAGTTTAATTTTGACTTGAGTGTCCCTTTAACTTTATCATCTTTTAGGTGTAAAAATAAAAGTGCTCTCTTAGTTACTAAGATTATGAAGAGGGATACCTAGTTACATTTTTAGTTTCACAAGGGATACATAGGAAAATATATATATTAACACTAAGCATTATGGTATTTTAAGCATTATGGTCTAAATATTTGTGTACAATCATATTTAAAGAAATTTGTTCATATGTAATTAGTTAAGTAGGGTTTTCTAATATTTATTTGAAAACATTTCCTATAAAAATGTAATATTGGTTGCAACATTTTACAAAATGTGGATTTTGCTTAATGTATTATTATTAATAATATTATTATTATTATTGCTGTTAGTTATTATTGTTATTATTAATAATAATAATTATAATCTCTATCACTTTTGTTCTTTTTTAAATTGTTAGAAATATAAACTCATAATTATTTGTATGGATTAGATAAATAGATGATAGATAAATAGATAGACGGACAGATAGAGAGATACAGACAGACAGACAGACAGACAGATAGATAGATGATAGCTGTTTGTGTGTTGCTGACTTAGTAAAGAGAGACTGTAAAGAGAGATAGATAGATAGATAGATAGATAGATAGATAGATAGATAGATAGATAGATAGATAGATAGATAGATAGATAGATAGATAGAGATATAGACACATACACAATACAATGATAGTTTCAGTACACATTTTGTAGAGTATCTCCATCCTCTTCCATTGTCTCTGCATACTTTATGGCCTGTTTTATTTCTGGTTAATAAAATAATTTAAATTAAAAAAATGTATATCCAAAAAATAGCAGAAAACAGATCACTGATAATTTATTTTAGAACAAATACAGGCATAGTTTATAGTGCAATTATGATTAACCAAAAACAATTTAGTTTGTCAAAAATTTACCCATGCAAAATATCAGTTTATTTAAAAAAAATCCATAATGGTAAGTAACCCTCTCAAGCACTTTAATTAACTATCCATATCAAGCGTTTATAAAATATCAAAATTGACAAATAACCTTGTGCTATATTTGTAGCTGGTGCGTCTCTAATTTTACCCATGTAGTTATTCATGGTGAACTATAGTTCATAGAAAGCAATTAATTGTAACACTTTTTAAATTCAGACAGATGCTAACATAAAGCATTTGTGAATCATTATTCAAGGGAAATGCACCAAATTTATGAAGCATTAACAAATGGATCTGTAGACCAGAAGTGACTTTACTGGTTCTTTTTTTACGCTAAGCATCTAATCTCATTAGCAGAAAAAAATATTTATTTTCTCAGAAAAAATAATAATCCGTTATGTCACTAAGTCTTATAAGGCACAACCATTACCAAATTTCAACTTAGCATTTCCTTTATAAAGCTATATTTCCATTATTCAACAATGGTTAGTAACTTTTAGGAATCAATTACTTAATAGGACATTAAAATATATATATTTTATGCAAACATAGCATTTGTTTGCAGTTAACACTAAAATTTCAGTCAACAGCAGTTCAGGGATAAATCTCTTGAAAATCATGGTAGAATTCATGTTTGAGGTTTTCTGTGCTGTTGCAAATTAGGGACATTTGTAACTGTCCTTGTGCTCTAAACTAATTAATTACTCTACAGAATGCTGCATGGTCCTCCGATCAAGAAGACTTCAGTCACCTTCAAAACATGTAAGGATTACACTTTTAAAGATACTAACCGGTCAGGTATAAGCCACTGGACCTTTCTTAATTCCTTCCTCATCATATGGAACCAGAATCCTTTGGAAGTGTTCACATAACAAGTTAGCATTTACAATACAGATAATTCTGGTATATTATTGCACTTACCATACCTCATACTATTTTTGCCTATTGAATGAGTCTGGTTCCTATTGGTATAGGATTGTTGTTTGTAATAAAACATTTGTACCATACTCAAAGAGGCAAGAAGCAATTTCCTAAGAACAAAGAGGAAGACATAAGGGTTTACTCTTGCAGCATCAATCTCATTGGGATTGATGTTCTTTCAAGTAAGTGTAAAGTGCTTGTGGGCTTTACATATATTAAATACATTGATCATGAGTGTGTGTGTGTATATATAAATATATATATATATATATATATATATATATATATATATATATATATATATATATATATATATATATATATATATATATATATATATATATAATATACAGGCCAAGAATAAATTAAGAGACCACTGCAAAATTATCAGTTTCTCTGGTTTTACTATTTATAAGTATGTGTTTGAGTAAAATGAACATTTTTATTTTATTCTATAAACTACTGAGAACATTTCACCCAAATTCCAAATATAAATATTGTCTTTTAGAGCATTTATTTGCAGAAGAGGACAGCTGGTCTAAATAATGCAAAAAAAAACATTAGTACTTAATAGAATAAAACAAAAATATTAATTTTATTCAAACACATAGCTATAAATAGCAAAACCAGAGAAATTGATAATTTTGCAATTGTTTCTTAATTTTTTCCATAGCTGTATATATAGAAACATTCCACCTATCTCTCTTTCCTCCAATATATTTCTACTTGTATATATTGGAAAATATTTCCTTCATTATGGGACAGAGCTGCAAAAACTTTATTTGGAATTTTAAACCATATGTATATAATATGTCTGTAGATCATTTGATATGCAATTTTTGACACATACTTTTTGTATATGATAGGTGATTAGTGTTTATGATTATTGGGTTAACACTACTGGTCTATATTCACATGCTGATTTCTGGTTGGAGATGTTGCACTAAAGTTACTAAGATTATCTGATTATTTTTTGGCTTACACACTCTACTTCCATTTTACAGTGTATATAATTCAGTTTGAAGTGTAATGTCCCTTTATTTTTTAATAATACCAAAAAGTGTGTATATATTGCTATTTTGCATAGAATAGAAAAAAAAAATTATATATGAAAGTACATTACCATATATGATAATCCCACAGGAGTATCTAAGACGAAGCTTGTGAATAATATATAACTAATTGAACAATATGTGTATATAATAAAAATATGTTCCTATAAAAACTAAATAAGAATCATAATAAAACCAACAATAAGGCACAAAAATAATGAGTGTAATCGTCCAAAAGAAGAAATAAAAAATAAAGTCACAAATAATTTGAGTAAGTCAGCAAGCTCCTCTTGTATCCCACGGTGTAATGGTTCAAACTGTGCAAGGCTAAAGAAAAAACAAGGGGCGCCTCATAGTGTAACTTGTATTTTCAAACATGAAATCAAAAGAGAAGTATAAAAACTACTCACAAGGAAAATGGCATCTTAAACGAATAAGATGCTATAAAGCAGGCTGACGTTTATACAGCAGTCAGTACCCTGAGGATATCTGTGTATACAACAAGGCAGATGTAGTCACAGGCAGTCGATCCACAGCCCTCCGACACTGGTAACAGGTCAATTCCTTAGCATAGAGACATCGTGACCGGCAAGTGAAGCAAGAAACAAGTGTCTGGCGGGCACAAGGAAAAACCAACAGCTACCACCACAGAAGTGGCTGAAAGGCAAAGGGTGAACAGGATATAATAACCACAATTACGGGTCGTGGTTAAAAAGTCTTTCTTTAATTGCAACGCATTTCTTGGTCAATATGTGACCGTTTCATCAGGCATAAAATTGGAAAGTAACAGTTTCTATTTTAACCTAAAATGACCCGGAAGTGATTGACATAGATCGAGTCAATTCTATTGACATTTCGTATTGATTTAGCAAAGTAAAAATAGATATAAATTTACATTGTATACAATATAATAAAAAGTAAAACAGATACAATTTACAAAGTATATAAATGACAGTTGGTAAAGTGCATGATTAATGTTACAAAAATAGTTGCAAATATCATTAAATCACACGGATCATATTTGAATTTTTTATTTATATATGCATCTGTTGAAAGAACTACAAATGTTTCTAGTATATTGTAGTTTTCATTGTTATTAGTTGCAACTATTTTTGTAATGTTAATCATGCACTTTACCAACTGTCATGTATATACTTTGTAAATTGTATCTGTTTTACTTTTATTATTTTTATTATATTGTATACAATGTAAATTTATATCTATTTTTACTTTGCTAGATCGATACAAAATCTCAATACAATTGACCCGATCTATGTCAATTACTTCCAGGTCATTTTAGGTTTAAATAGAAAGTGTTATTTTCCAATTTTATGCCTGATGAAACGGTCACATATTGACCAAGAAACGTGTTGCAATTAAAAGACTTTTTAACCACAACCCGATATTGTGGTTATTATATCCTGTTCACCCATTGAAATCTTTGCCTTTCAGCCGCTTCTGCGGTGGTAGCTGTTGGTTTCTCCTTGTGCCCGACAGACGCTTGATCCTTGCTTCACTTGCCGGTCACGCTGTCTCCAATCTAAGGAATTTACCTGTTACCAGTGTCGGAGGGCTGTGGATCGACTGCCTGTGACTACATCTGCCTTGTTGGATACACGGATATCCTCAGCATACTGACTGCTGTATAAATGTCAGCCTGCTCTATAGCATCTTATTCGTTTAAGATGCCACTTTCCTTGTGAGTAGTTTTTATACTTCTCTTTTGATTTCACGTTTAAAAATACAAGTTACTCTATGAGACGCCCCTTGTTTTTTCTTTATCATTACCATATATGCATGGTATTTGTAATTTATTATTCAGCATTACCCTTAATAACATCTTCCACTTTAGATTTAATGGTATCCATATAAAAATTCAAAGCAAAAAAATGTTGTGTGACAATGGTGACATCAAAATGTCACCTCCGTAGTGATATTATGACTAAAATATTGGCATACAAAAATGTTACTTTATAAGGTACCATTAGAAATGTCTCATGTTTAAACATTTGCTTGGTCAATGGTCATATGCTTGTATTTGGGTTAGGGGTATTCCCATGGCTGTTACCAAAGGGGTTAGTATAACATTTACTTAATTGAGGCAACATCTAGGACAAAAAACAATTACATTTACATCATATGAGCACAAAAGCATTTTGGAAAGGAAAGTTGATATTTCAAGCACTTGATGTTCTCATTTTGACACACATTATTTTCCTGTCAGTCTTTCATTGAGAACTCTGATCTAATCATATAGGAAACTGGAGAGAAAAGCTCAAATAGGCATGGACAGTGCTCGGTAGCCCTATGGGATAGTACCAAATCAGGCTGCAGCACAGAAAATAACTATTTTGCAGTACATCTGTCTGACCCCATCCATAAGGACAGTCAACCCTAAAATATCAAGTAATTCTCAGCTAACACCAGAGGTACATTTTAACCCTATCTGAGCCTTGTCAGTGAAGGTGCAACTATATCCCCCTAGTCTCAGTGGGCAAGGGGTCCACATGCGGTTTCCCCCATCACTCTTAGAAAGACCAAGTCCCCAAGGGTAATTTGCATATGGTAAACTGGAGAGACGTGCTCAGCTGTATATGGACATTGCACAGTAGCCTGCCTTATGGGATAGTTTCAATCCAGGGTGCAGCCTGTTTTTGCCCGTAATGTACTTTTCAAAGGAGAGAACTATTCTGCCGCATATGAGTCTGACCCCATCCATAAGGACAGTCCAGCCCCTAAATAGCAGGCAATTTTACATGCTGGGCCTAAGTGAAGGTGAAAAATCCGGATCACGCCTCCAGGAAGCCCTTGAATGCCCACAGCCAGCCCCACAAAACACTTTGGGCCAGATTACAAGTGGAGTGCAAAATATTGCTAATGTGCACTGGTATTACAAGTTTACAGCAAGCATTGCACTCATAAGAGCGCACTTCCATAGGCTCCTATGGGAGCCTTGTTCTGATACCTTCACAGACCGCATCAGAACCTTGCGCATTAAAGGGGTAAGTAGCGCAGGGATGGCAGCAATTAGTAAATATATATGTATATAAGTAATTACATAAATATTTACTGGGAACACACAGTTCTCACAGACTGCAATGTAAAGGCACTTTTCAGTACCGTTTTTTTTTTCTAACACCCCACTCCCGCCAACTTTAAAGCCTTAAAATTGCCTAGTGCAGTTTCTTTTATTTTAAAAAAAAAACCTACTTTTTTTAAAAAAAATAAAAAACTATAATCCCCTCTATTTTGAGGGCATTTGGGGCACTTTTAGAAAACTAACCAGAGATCGGAATTTGCCCGTTTCCGGGAGCGTGATAATTTAGCGCTCCATTTGTAATCTAGCCCTTTTTGTTCTATCCGTTAAAATTTCTTTACTTTACAAACAAAGTGCTTTAAATGTTTTACAAACTACAAACATTTATTTATACTGTTTTACAAGTGTTGCTGTAGTTATTATTTCTACCCGTTGATAGCAGTTTGCATTTAATGTGCAAGACATCATGAATTACGCACTAATGCCTTTTTTAGATGCTAATAGAAGGAACACCGGCTAACAAAACTGTAGCAAATATAGATGATGATCAATACATTTTAAACATGATTTCACTTTTATAGTGAGACCTCTCCTAAACATCACAAGCATTTATGACTCTAGGTCATTGTGTACCCCACCTCATATAACCAGCAGTATGGAACTGATGCTTTAAAATAAATAAGAATAATTATCAACTCTATGCAATGTGACTTACTCTTTCATCACTATATACTTAATAACCTGACAACAAATTTGTAGTTAGTATAAAAATCTTAAACACTCGCCAGTTGATTTCCCTGTCCACTTCCATGACTCTCCTCTCTTATAGCTCAAAACTCTCCTTTTCATAATTCCTGTCCTTGGTATGTCTCCACTGCAAAGTTATATTACTGTACCATAATTCACAGGTTGATCTCCTCTATCTGCAGATCCTAAATATTTTAGCAACAAAATCTAACCAGCACCCCCTAATTTCTTAGTTTGTGTTACATATGTCCTAAAAGCCCCAACTGCCTTTCCTATCACATATCATAGTTCTTATTCACATTGTCCATTAAGTGTAATATCTAAGGTTTCTCGGTTGTGTTCTATCCATCTTTGCTCAATTCAATTTACAGTCTTGTCATTTATATACTTAACATTTTTAAGTACCCCCCTTTTATAAACTTTGATACAAGCTCTTTTTACTCTTTATTACTGTCTTATAATGTTACTCCTTGGTAGTTTTCATATCTACTGGAAATGGATCAGCAACAATTACTGCCCTTTTGATCCAAAAACACATATTCCAATGTGGGTTTTTTTCCACATCTGTGCAAACATCCAATAATTCTAACAATACTCAAATTAAAATTTTGTCACATTTCTTCAAATACCCATATTTCAGAATAATAATATATTCTCCTCAAGAAGCGAACAGGATTATAATAGAAAAAAACAAAACAAAAAACATGCTTATTAAAGGGACACTGAACCCAATTTTTTTCTTTCGTGATTCAGATTCTCTTGGTATCTTTATTTGAAATGCAAGAATGTAAGTTTAGATGCCAGCCAATTTTTGGTGAACAACCTGGGTTGTTCTTGCTGATTGGTGGATACATTCATTCACCAATAAAAAGTGCTGCCCAGAGTTCTGAACAAAAAAACTTAGATGCCTTCTTTTTCAAATAAAGATAGCAAGAGAACAAAGAAAAATTGATAATAGGAGTAAATTAGAAAGTTGCTTAAAATTGCATGCTCTATCTGAATCACGAAAGAAAAAATTGGGGTTCAGTGTCCCTTTAAGTTAATACACAGTCTTTGCACACATAATTTGTCTCTTTTAGAAATTGGCAAAAAAAGTTTATAATTAACAATATGTAATCTAAAAATATATAAATGTCAAACTGCAAAACTAAACGTGATATCAATAACTTATTTTTTTAGCTTTTCATCAGGCACTTCTGTTCACCAATGGCTCAATGGGCTGGAAAAATGATATTATGAATTGATTTCACTCGTCAGAGGGTTTCATAGCTTTGGCATGATATAGAGAATAGCCACAATGTTGTTTTGAATTGATTTCCAGGTAAAAACAAGCATGATGATAATGTTCCAACAAATATCCTGTAATAAATTCTGCTTAGGTTCTCAGCTATTTTTAAATTGTATTTCTTTTTCAAACTAAAGTTAATAGTGATTAGAAATTGTGCAAATACAGGCCTAGATTTAGAGTTCGGCGGTAGCCGTCAAAACCAGCGTTAGAGGCTCCTAACGCTGGTTTTGGGCGCCCGCTGGTATTTGGAGTCAGTGATTAAAGGGTCTAACGCTCACTTTTCAGCCGCGACTTTTCCATACCGCAGATCCCCCTACGCCATTTGCGTAGCCTATCTTTTCAATGGGATCTTTCTAACGCTGGTATTTAGAGTCGTTTCTGCAGTGAGCGTTAGAGCTCTAACGACAAAACTCCAGGCGCCTGAAAATAGCAGGAGTTAAGAGCTTTCTGGCTAACGCCGGTTTATAAAGCTCTTAACTACTGTACCCTAAAGTACACTAACACCCATAAACTACCTATGTACCCCTAAACCGAGGTCCCCCCCACACCGCCGCCACTCGATTAAAATTTTTAACCCCTAATCTGCCGACCGCCACCTACGTTATACTTATGTACCCCTAATCTGCTGCCCCTAACCCCGCCGACCCCTATATTATATTTCTTAACCCCTAACTTGCCCCCCACAACGTCGCCGCAAGCTACTTAAAATAATTAACCCCTAATCTTCCGACCGCAAATCGCCGCCACCTACGTTATCCCTATGTACCCCTAATCTGCTACCCCTAACACCGCCGACCCCTATATTATATTTATTAACCCCTAATCTGCCCCCCTCAACGTCGCCGACACCTGCCTACATTTATTAACCCCTAATCTGCCGAGCGGACCTGAGCGCTACTATAATAAAGTTATGAACCCCTAATCCGCCTCACTAACCCTATAATAAATAGTATTAACCCCTAATCTGCCCTCCCTAACATCGCCGACACCTAACTTCAATTATTAACCCCTAATCTTCCGATCGGAGCTCACCGCTATTCTAATAAATGTATTAACCCCTAAAGCTAAGTCTAACCCTAACACTAACACCCCCCTAACTTAAATATAATTTACATCTTACGAAATAAATTAACTCTTATTAAATAAATTAATCCTATTTAAAGCTAAATACTTACCTGTAAAATAAACCCTAATATAGCTACAATATAAATTATAATTATATTATAGCTATTTTAGGATTAATATTTATTTTACAGGCAACTTTGTAATTATTTTAACCAGGTACAATAGCTATTAAATAGTTAAGAACTATTTAATAGTTACCTAGTTAAAATAATAACAAATTTACCTGTAAAATAAATCCTAACCTAAGTTATAATTAAACCTAACACTACCCTATCAATAAATTAATTAAATAAACTACCTACAATTACCTACAATTAACCTAACACTACACTATCAATAAATTAATTAAACACAATTCCTACAAATAAATACAATTAAATAAACTATCTAAAGTACAAAAAATAAAAAAGAACTAAGTTACAGAAAATAAAAAAATATTTACAAACATAAGAAAAATATTACAACAATTTTAAACTAATTACACCTACTCTAAGCCCCCTAATAAAATAACAAAGCCCCCCAAAATAAAAAATTCCCTACCCTATTCTAAATTAAAAAAGTTACAAGCTCTTTTACCTTACCAGCCCTGAACAGGGCCCTTTGCGGGGCATGCCCCAAGAATTTCAGCTCTTTTGCCTGTAAAAAAAAACATACAATACCCCCCCCCAACATTACAACCCACCACCCACATACCCCTAATCTAACCCAAACCCCCCTTAAATAAACCTAACACTAAGCCCCTGAAGATCTTCCTACCTTGTCTTCACCATCCAGGTATCACCGATCCGTCCTGGCTCCAAGATCTTCATCCAACCCAAGGGGGGGTTGGCGATCCATAATCCGGTGCTGAAGAGGTCCAGAAGAGGCTCCAAAGTCTTCCTCCTATCCGGCAAGAAGAGGACATCCGGACCGGCAAACATCTTCTCCAAGCGGCATCTTCGATCTTCTTCCATCCGGTGCGGAGCGGGTCCATCTTGAAGCAGGCGACGCGGATCCATCCTCTTCTTCCGATGTCTCCCGACTAATGACGGTTCCTTTAAGGGACGTCATCCAAGATGGCGTCCCTCGAATTCCGATTGGCTGATAGGATTCTATCAGCCAATCGGAATTAAGGTAGGAATTTTCTGATTGGCTGATGGAATCAGCCAATCAGAATCTAGTTCAATCCGATTGGCCGATCCAATCAGCCAATCAGATTGAGATCGCATTCTATTGGCTGATCGGAACAGCCAATAGAATGCGAGCTCAATCTGATTGGCTGATTGGATCGGCCAATCGGATTGAACTAGATTCTGATTGGCTGATTCCATCAGCCAATCAGAAAATTCCTACCTTAATTCCGATTGGCTGATAGGATTCTATCAGCCAATCGGAATTAAGGTAGGAATTTTCTGATTGGCTGATGGAATCAGTCAATCAGAATCTAGTTCAATCCGATTGGCTGATCCAATCAGCCAATCAGATTGAGCTCGCATTCTATTGGCTGTTCCGATCAGCCAATAGAATGCGATCTCAATCTGATTGGCTGATTGGATCGGCCAATCGGATTGAACTAGATTCTGATTGGCTGATTCCATCAGCCAATCAGAAAATTCCTACCTTAATTCCGATTGGCTGATAGAATCCTATCAGCCAATCGGAATTCGAGGGACGCCATCTTGGATGACGTCCCTTAAAGGAACCGTCATTAGTCGGGAGACATCGGAAGAAGAGGATGGATCCGCGTCGCCTGCTTCAAGATGGACCCGCTCCGCACCGGATGGAAGAAGATCGAAGATGCCGCTTGGAGAAGATGTTTGCCGGTCCGGATGTCCTCTTCTTGCCGGATAGGAGGAAGACTTTGGAGCCTCTTCTGGACCTCTTCAGCACCGGATTATGGATCGCCAACCCCCCCTTGGGTTGGATGAAGATCTTGGAGCCAGGACGGATCGGTGATACCTGGATGGTGAAGACAAGGTAGGAAGATCTTCAGGGGCTTAGTGTTAGGTTTATTTAAGGGGGGTTTGGGTTAGATTAGGGGTATGTGGGTGGTGGGTTGTAATGTTGGGGGGGGGGGTATTGTATGTTTTTTTTTACAGGCAAAAGAGCTGAAATTCTTGGGGCATGCCCCGCAAAGGGCCCTGTTCAGGGCTGGTAAGGTAAAAGAGCTTGTAACTTTTTTAATTTAGAATAGGGTAGGGAATTTTTTATTTTGGGGGGCTTTGTTATTTTATTAGGGGGCTTAGAGTAGGTGTAATTAGTTTAAAATTGTTGTAATATTTTTCTTATGTTTGTAAATATTTTTTTATTTTCTGTAACTTAGTTCTTTTTTATTTTTTGTACTTTAGATAGTTTATTTAATTGTATTTATTTGTAGGAATTGTGTTTAATTAATTTATTGATAGTGTAGTGTTAGGTTAATTGTAGGTAATTGTAGGTAGTTTATTTAATTATTTTATTGATAGGGTAGTGTTAGGTTTAATTATAACTTAGGTTAGGATTTATTTTACAGGTAATTTTGTAATTATTTTAACTAGGTAACTATTAAATAGTTCTTAACTATTTAATAGCTATTGTACCTGGTTAAAATAATTACAAAGTTGCCTGTAAAATAAATATTAATCCTAAAATAGCTATAATATAATTATGATTTATATTGTAGCTATATTAGGATTTATTTTACAGGTAAGTATTTAGCTTTAAATAGTAATAAGTTATTTAATAAGAGTTAATTTATTTCGTTAGATAAAAATTATATTTAACTTAGGGGGGTGTTAGTGTTAGGGTTAGACTTAGCTTTAGGGGTTAATACATTTATTAGAATAGCGGTGAGCTCCGGTCGGCAGATTAGGGGTTAATAATTGAAGGTAGGTGTCGGCGATGTTAGGGAGGGCAGATTAGGGGTTAATACTATTTATGATAGGGTTAGTGAGGCGGATTAGGGGTTAATAACTTTATTATAGTAGCGCTCAGGTCCGCTCGGCAGATTAGGGGTTAATAAGTGTAGGCAGGTGTCGGCGACGTTGTGGGGGGCAGATTAGGGGTT